>NC_090937.1:1593391327-1593471327 GCF_040938575.1 Ambystoma mexicanum | reverse complement strand
GCTGCCCAGGGGATGTTCCCCCAAGTGCGTCCCCCTCAGATAAGGCTTGGCCGTTCGGGGCCTTTCAGGGGTGAGGCAGGGCAAGGACAGTGTCCCCCATCTCCTCCTTGTGGGGCTGCTGCTGCAGGCCGAGTCTGTCTGGCTGGCTGGCTGCCTGGCACCTTTGCTTTGCAGCTCCCGTGAAAAGCGAGCAAAGGGGCAGACTTTTTTTCTCCTGTGACAGACACGACAGCACCTTTTCCAAGACAATGAAGAAAATGCATCCGAGTTCAACCCAAAAAGATTGCAAAGTGCACAAGTTTCCAGAATTGCTCAGTCTTTTTTTTTCACAGCATTGTTTTCCCCAAGTGGGGAAGTGCACCAGTCCTGGAGGTACTGCAATACCAGGTTGATGCGTGGAGTGGACAGAGCAAGCTCCCATTCCATCTCCCTGTTCCAAAAATCAATTTAATATATGGTCCCCAGATAGAGGACGTATCAGATATTAAACTGATAAGAACAGATTTTTTTTTTTTTTTTTTTTTTTTTTTTCTTTATCGGTCTCCACTTCACCCCTTCAACCGTCCCAAACCTCCAATTTACAAAAAATGCCAATCAAAAAACTCCAAATCAAAAATGCCAATAGAAAAAAACTTCAAATTAAAAACATCAAATCAATAAAAAAAAACCAAAACTTTCACATCGGTCTATCACAATTTTTCTCTCTTATCTTCTTTCCTTTCTGCTGCCACATAAGAAAACAAATTTTCATCAACAGAATTTTCTCTTTTCTTCTCTTATCTTCTTTCCCCATTCCAGAATTTATTTAAAAGATGCTTTCCCATCTCTAATGGCTGACCGACTCCGATCAGATTTCCGCCTCCTTGACCTTCGCTCAATCCCCTTCTGTAACAACTGATTCTCCACCTCCTCATCCTTTTCACTATCCGACCCAGATTGTAAAACCTCATACTTATTCGCCGTTTCCACTCCCTGAACGGCAGTACGTGCTTGCAAATCAACTTGTTGTACAACCACTCTTTCCCTTTCCAAAAGATTCTTGACATGTGGTGTCAAAGACGGGAGCACCACTACATCCTGTCCAGTCGAACTAACCCCTTTCACAGAATGTAAAGCATTTAATTTACTCTCCAACTCCCTGGCATCCTTCAACTGAAAACACTTCCGATGATAATCCCGATATAGTCTGAAATCATGTCGATGCTGTTGGAAATCACAGTCTTTTTCTTTCTTGTCAATCCGATATTTTATATAACCGTTTAAAATCAATTCCTCATACTCAGAAGACAAAGCTTTCCCAAAATAAAAAAACTCTGGAAATTTTTCCAATTTTTCCTTAATTTCATTATTCGATAATATTTCTCCATTCATCCAAGAAAACTTTTCACCATCCTTTCCACCGACTACTTGAGCAACTTTCTTTTCACTTTTCTTCTCAGCCTCCTCTTCATCCACTTCACTTCCACTGGCTGTTTGAACAATTCCTTCATCATCTATTCCCTTTTCAAGTTCTACTTCATCTACTACCATAATGTTTTCCACATCTTCCACTCGTACTGTATCCACATTTTCAACCAACTTTTCTTCCTTCCTTAAATCTTCCAAAGTATTAATCAGATTCTTCACAAGTGCACAATCCCCTCTGAAAAAACCACCTTCACTAGTAGCTTGTGCATATGTACGCCTGGTCTTCGGGCATGTCACTGCAACATGACCCTCCATATTACAAACAGTACACAATAGTGTCTGATCACATTCTGCCAATTTATGGTTCGATTTACCACAATTCCAACATTTATCTTTCGGGCAATCTTGTTTCATGTGTCCAAACTGTCGACAAAACCTACAGAACATCGGTTGATTAGGGTAATACAAATACCCATTCTGTTCCAAAATCTTAAACACCCCCGGGGGGTGACATAAACCTCCAATGCCTTCTGGATGTTTTTTTAACACTACAACAAATCTCCGATCTCCATTAAAATATCCAAATTTATTCCTTTGCATTTGACCTCCTTTCACTTCTTCACAATAATGCAATAACCAATTAGTAATTTTCTCTACTGACACGAATGGATTGTACATATGCACAATTAATGGAACAGTTTGTCGGACGAAACAAAGCTCCACCAGAACACCTTCCAAAATACTATTATTCTTCTTTTCCATTTTATACACTTCATACGCACTCAAGGAAGAGACTTCGTCTACAAAAGTAATATCATATGTGCAAGCGTTCCTATGCTCTTGCATACAATAAATTTTTTCTCTGTCTGCTTGTAAAGCCTCAAAAAGTACCTTATTAACAACATAGTCGAAATCCTTTACTTCTTGGAATTCCTTCTGAACAGCAATCCGAACTGAATATCTCAGCTGCGTCGCCGGCGGTAAAACACGCGATGCTTCAGCCATGCCAGGGGAGTCCTCCGATGCGTACTCCCTCAAATCTTCCACTCGAAACTCGTCTAGCCCGAAAGATTCTCCGGCCCTTCAAGGCATGATCAGTAGCCTACTCCCTGACCCAAAGGTCAGGGAGGCCAGCTGTAAAAGGAGTCTACCTTGGACTGGGCAAGCCAGACAGCTAAGGTGAATCCCGACACTTGATCATAGCCAAAAGGCCGAGAAGCGATGCCCACAAAGGGTTCACCGGAAAGACTGCTGCTCGGCAGCTACCCTGCTGACTCGGAGCAACGCTCTGCTGCAGAACCCCAGACTCCTCGGCCAGGAATAGCATTTGCATGACCAGCATGCCCGGCGATATTTTGCATGGCTCCGCCCCCAGATTTCCAAGGGTCCCAGAGCGCCAGGGCCGAGGCGGCCAGGCACAGGCTGCAGAGCTCTGCCCAGCCAAGCTGCAGCCTCGGCCTGGCACTGGCCCCGTCACCTAGCGGCGAAAGTCACCCTCAGCTGCCCAGGGGATGTTCCCCCAAGTGCGTCCCCCTCAGATAAGGCTTGGCCGTTCGGGGCCTTTCAGGGGTGAGGCAGGGCAAGGACAGTGTCCCCCATCTCCTCCTTGTGGGGCTGCTGCTGCAGGCCGAGTCTGGCTGGCTGGCTGGCTGGCTGGCACCTTTGCTTTGCAGCTCCCGTGAAAAGCGAGCAAAGGGGCAGACTTTTTTTCTCCTGTGACAGACACGACAGCACCTTTTCCAAGACAATGAAGAAAATGCATCCGAGTTCAACCCAAAAAGATTGCAAAGTGCACAAGTTTCCAGAATTGCTCAGTCTTTTTTTTTCACAGCATTGTTTTCCCCAAGTGGGGAAGTGCACCAGTCCTGGAGGTACTGCAATACCAGGTTGATGCGTGGAGTGGACAGAGCAAGCTCCCATTCCATCTCCCTGTTCCAAAAATCAATTTAATATATGGTCCCCAGATAGAGGACGTATCAGATATTAAACTGATAAGAACAGATTCTTTTTTTGAACGGTCTCCACACTCCCCTTACAACCGTCCCTTTCCTCCAGCAAAGTAGTATATACTACTTGCAACTATACGCCAATTAGTTCTCGAATTAAAAGATTTTCACGAATTAAAATTGAATTTGGTTAAAAATACACTGTCAAAAAGAAAGACTTTGAGCAAACTGCTCTCCCTAACCCAGATTAGTTAAATAGTTAACGTTCTCCAGTTGTCTTGTTGCCAAATGTTTTGTGCCTCTTGTTTGCCCTTGTCTTTGGCATCAAGACAGTAATATGTGTATAAAAGACACAACGTTAACTTTACACACTCCTCTGGAGTGATGTTTTTGTGCTGTAGCACTAGTAATGTTCTGGCCTTCCATAAGGCTTCTTTTGTTGCTGATGTAATTTGGTGAAAAATAATTTTCTCTTGTTTCCCTCCTCCCTCCTGTATCCCTGTCAAGATGGATTACTACACTTGATCTTAGCCAAAAGGCCGAGAAGCGATGCCCACAAAGGGTTCACCGGAAAGACTGCTGCTCGGCAGCTACCCTGCTGACTCGGAGCAACGCTCTGCTGCAGAACCCCAGACTCCTCGGCCAGGAATAGCATTTGCATGACCAGCATGCCCGGCGATATTTTGCATGGCTCCGCCCCCAGATTTCCAAGGGTCCCAGAGCGCCAGGGCCGAGGCGGCCAGGCACAGGCTGCAGAGCTCTGCCCAGCCAAGCTGCAGCCTCGGCCTGGCACTGGCCCCGTCACCTAGCGGCGAAAGTCACCCTCAGCTGCCCAGGGGATGTTCCCCCAAGTGCGTCCCCCTCAGATAAGGCTTGGCCGTTCGGGGCCTTTCAGGGGTGAGGCAGGGCAAGGACAGTGTCCCCCATCTCCTCCTTGTGGGGCTGCTGCTGCAGGCCGAGTCTGGCTGGCTGGCTGGCTGGCTGGCTGGCTGGCTGGCACCTTTGCTTTGCAGTTCCCGTGAAAAGCGAGCAAAGGGGCAGACTTTTTTTCTCCTGTGACAGACACGACAGCACCTTTTCCAAGACAATGAAGAAAATGCATCCGAGTTCAACCCAAAAAGATTGCAAAGTGCACAAGTTTCCAGAATTGCTCAGTCTTTTTTTTTCACAGCATTGTTTTCCCCAAGTGGGGAAGTGCACCAGTCCTGGAGGTACTGCAATACCAGGTTGATGCGTGGAGTGGACAGAGCAAGCTCCCATTCCATCTCCCTGTTCCAAAAATCAATTTAATATATGGTCCCCAGATAGAGGACGTATCAGATATTAAACTGATAAGAACAGATACTACACTTGATCTTAGCCAAAAGGCCGAGAAGCGATGCCCACAAAGGGTTCACCGGAAAGACTGCTGCTCGGCAGCTACCCTGCTGACTCGGAGCAACGCTCTGCTGCAGAACCCCAGACTCCTCGGCCAGGAATAGCATTTGCATGACCAGCATGCCCGGCGATATTTTGCATGGCTCCGCCCCCAGATTTCCAAGGGTCCCAGAGCGCCAGGGCCGAGGCGGCCAGGCACAGGCTGCAGAGCTCTGCCCAGCCAAGCTGCAGCCTCGGCCTGGCACTGGCCCCGTCACCTAGCGGCGAAAGTCACCCTCAGCTGCCCAGGGGATGTTCCCCCAAGTGCGTCCCCCTCAGATAAGGCTTGGCCGTTCGGGGCCTTTCAGGGGTGAGGCAGGGCAAGGACAGTGTCCCCCATCTCCTCCTTGTGGGGCTGCTGCTGCAGGCCGAGTCTGGCTGGCTGGCTGGCTGGCTGGCTGGCTGGCTGGCACCTTTGCTTTGCAGCTCCCGTGAAAAGCGAGCAAAGGGGCAGACTTTTTTTCCTCCTGTGACAGACACGACAGCACCTTTTCCAAGACAATGAAGAAAATGCATCCGAGTTCAACCCAAAAAGATTGCAAAGTGCACAAGTTTCCAGAATTGCTCAGTCTTTTTTTTTCACAGCATTGTTTTCCCCAAGTGGGGAAGTGCACCAGTCCTGGAGGTACTGCAATACCAGGTTGATGCGTGGAGTGGACAGAGCAAGCTCCCATTCCATCTCCCTGTTCCAAAAATCAATTTAATATATGGTCCCCAGATAGAGGACGTATCAGATATTAAACTGTTAAGAACAGAGACTACACTTGATCTTAGCCAAAAGGCCGAGAAGCGATGCCCACAAAGGGTTCACCGGAAAGACTGCTGCTCGGCAGCTACCCTGCTGACTCGGAGCAACGCTCTGCTGCAGAACCCCAGACTCCTCGGCCAGGAATAGCATTTGCATGACCAGCATGCCCGGCGATATTTTGCATGGCTCCGCCCCCAGATTTCCAAGGGTCCCAGAGCGCCAGGGCCGAGGCGGCCAGGCACAGGCTGCAGAGCTCTGCCCAGCCAAGCTGCAGCCTCGGCCTGGCACTGGCCCCGTCACCTAGCGGCGAAAGTCACCCTCAGCTGCCCAGGGGATGTTCCCCCAAGTGCGTCCCCCTCAGATAAGGCTTGGCCGTTCGGGGCCTTTCAGGGGTGAGGCAGGGCAAGGACAGTGTCCCCCATCTCCTCCTTGTGGGGCTGCTGCTGCAGGCCGAGTCTGGCTGGCTGGCTGGCTGGCTGGCACCTTTGCTTTGCAGCTCCCGTGAAAAGCGAGCAAAGGGGCAGACTTTTTTTCTCCTGTGACAGACACGACAGCACCTTTTCCAAGACAATGAAGAAAATGCATCCAAGTTCAACCCAAAAAGATTGCAAAGTGCACAAGTTTCCAGAATTGCTCAGTCTTTTTTTTTCACAGCATTGTTTTCCCCAAGTGGGGAAGTGCACCAGTCCTGGAGGTACTGCAATACCAGGTTGATGCGTGGAGTGGACAGAGCAAGCTCCCATTCCATCTCCCTGTTCCAAAAATCAATTTAATATATGGTCCCCAGATAGAGGACGTATCAGATATTAAACTGATAAGAACAGATACTACACTTGATCTTAGCCAAAAGGCCGAGAAGCGATGCCCACAAAGGGTTCACCGGAAAGACTGCTGCTCGGCAGCTACCCTGCTGACTCGGAGCAACGCTCTGCTGCAGAACCCCAGACTCCTCGGCCAGGAATAGCATTTGCATGACCAGCATGCCCGGCGATATTTTGCATGGCTCCGCCCCCAGATTTCCAAGGGTCCCAGAGCGCCAGGGCCGAGGCGGCCAGGCACAGGCTGCAGAGCTCTGCCCAGCCAAGCTGCAGCCTCGGCCTGGCACTGGCCCCGTCACCTAGCGGCGAAAGTCACCCTCAGCTGCCCAGGGGATGTTCCCCCAAGTGCGTCCCCCTCAGATAAGGCTTGGCCATTCGGGGCCTTTCAGGGGTGAGGCAGGGCAAGGACAGTGTCCCCCATCTCCTCCTTGTGGGGCTGCTGCTGCAGGCCGAGTCTGGCTGGCTGGCTGGCTGGCTGGCTGGCTGGCTGGCTGGCACCTTTGCTTTGCAGCTCCCGTGAAAAGCGAGCAAAGGGGCAGACTTTTTTTCTCCTGTGACAGACACGACAGCACCTTTTCCAAGACAATGAAGAAAATGCATCCGAGTTCAACCCAAAAAGATTGCAAAGTGCACAAGTTTCCAGAATTGCTCAGTCTTTTTTTTTCACAGCATTGTTTTCCCCAAGTGGGGAAGTGCACCAGTCCTGGAGGTACTGCAATACCAGGTTGATGCGTGGAGTGGACAGAGCAAGCTCCCATTCCATCTCCCTGTTCCAAAAATCAATTTAATATATGGTCCCCAGATAGAGGACGTATCAGATATTAAACTGATAAGAACAGATTTTTTTTTTTTTTTTTGAACGGTCTCCACACTCCCCTTACAACCGTCCCTTTCCTCCAGCAAATTAGTATATACTACTTGCAACTATACGCCAATTAGTTCTCGAATTAAAAGATTTTCACGAATTAAAATTGAATTTGGTTAAAAATAAACTGTCAAAAAGAAAGACTTTGAGCAAACTGCTCTCCCTAACCCAGATTAGTTAAATAGTTAACGTTCTCCAGTTGTCTTGTTGCCAAATGTTTTGTGCCTCTTGTTTGCCCTTGTCTTTGGCATCAAGACAGTAATATGTGTATAAAAAACACAACGCTAACTTTACACACTCCTCTGGAGTGATGTTTTTGTGCTGTAGCACTAGTAATGTTCTGGCCTTCCATAAGGCTTCTTTTGTTGCTGATGTAATTTGGTGAAAAAGAATTTTCTCTTGTTTCCCTCCTCCCTCCTGTATCCCTGTCAAGATGGATTCGAACGTCAGGGTCTGTTCTCCTGTGATTGCAAAAATCAGTGTTTCCAGTTTTTCCCACACTTGTTTTGCAAATGCACAATTCCACACAAAGTGTAGTGTTGATTCGTCCTGAGCGCATTGTTCTCTAGGGCATGTTGCTTTTTTGGCCAGTTTTCTTCTGTGCATAAAGGCTTTCAATGGCAGTGCATTTGTGAGTAGCTGCCAGTTTATGTCCCTCTGCGCGTTCGTTACTCTTGCCTTTGAAAAAGTTTTCCACACTTTGTCCAGCTTATTTCCCCCTAGGTTACCCACTGGTTCCGGGGTTTCATTTAGCCTTTTTTGTTTTAATATGTCTCTGGGTTCCACCCATATTTTCGTTAATAGTTCTTGATCCTCTACTGTTGACAGGAAGTTGGCGAAGTTTTTGTAAAAGCGAGGTGTCTCCATTGCTTTTGGCAGTGTGTTGCTTCTCGGTATGATTTTGTGTCTTTCCAGTATGTTCGCTGTTGCATACCTTATGAAATGCACTGCCATTGATGCCGAGTGTTTCAGTGTGTTTAGGCAAAACCCTACATAGTGTCCTGTAAGGAAGCTTTGTATTTCCGGTACGCCTCTTCCTCCTCTCTCCTTTATTTTGTACATTGTCTTTCTCGCTACTCGATCCATCTTCGAGTTCCATAGGAAATGGAACATTAGTCTTTGTATTTTTTGTGCTTGTTTCATTTTTGGAGGAAAGATCAGTGCTAGGAACAGCAGTATTGGGAGAAAGACCGCCTTCATGAGTAGCACCTTTCCTTCCATCGTGAGCTGTCTCAGCGCCCAGAAGTTGATTTTGTTCTCTATTTTTTTGGTTGTGTTTTCCCATTGTTTTGTCCCGTCCATCTGTTTGTCAAACTGTAGTCCCAGTATTTTCAAACTGTCTTCTGTTTTGTTTATCGGGCATGGTGTGAGGTTGTTCCATGTTCCAATGGTTAGTAGTTGGCACTTGTGTTTGTTTAGTTTGAATCCTGCCGCTTTGCAAAAAAGTTCAGTCTGCAACACGACTTGGTTTACGGATTTGGCGTCTTTGCATAAAGCTGTCACGTCGTCCATGTACCCAATGGTCTTTACTTGTTCCGGGGTCCCTGGTACTGGGGCTCCTGTTATGTCTTTGTGTGACCTCAATCTGATGTGTAAAGGTTCCACTGCACAGATGTATAAAAGTGCTGATAAAGGACATCCCTGCCTGACCCCTGATAATATTGGGATTTTTTCAGTCAACTCCCCGTTGATGCGGACTTGACTGTAGACTCCAGCGTATAGCGTGGAGATGTGTGTTAAGAAGGGTTTAGGGCAACCCATTTTCTCCATTATCTTCAACATGAATGGGTGAGAGACTCTGTCGTATGCCTTTTCAAAATCTAGGCTTAGAACCCCCAAAGGCGTTCCTCGATCTTTTGCTGATTGTATTGAGTCTCTTACAATCAGTAGGCTTTCATGTATTCGTCTGCCCGGGACTGCGCACGTCTGGTCTGGATGCACTAAGTGCCCGATTACTGCTCTTAGTCTGTTAGCAATGACTTTAGCTAATATTTTGTAATCTGCATTTAGTAATGTTATCGGTCTCCAGTTTTTGACGTCCGCCTTGTCTCCTTTTTTGTATAGCAAAGTGATGATCCCCTGTTTCATGCTGGGGGCTAGCTCTCTAGTTTGAAAGACCACGTTTACTAGCTCCAGTACTGCCGGTCCTAGGATGTCCCAGAAGGTGCTATACCATTCGCATGGTAAGCCATCACTTCCTGGTGTTTTCCTCTTGGCAGCACTCATCACTGCTTTGTGTATTTCTTGTAACGTGAAAGGCTCAATCATGTCTGCTTTTTGATCGGTACTTATGTTGTCTTGAACAGCTCTCTCAAACTCACTTGTCTGTTCTTCGTCCAACTGTTTTGGAGAATACAAGTCTGCGTAAAAGGATTGTGCTACTTCTAGCAATCCTGATACCGTGTTCCTTGTCTTCTCTCTTGAGTCTCTGAATTCAGTAGGTAAAACCTTCTGATGTTGTGCTGCTTTGAAGAAGAAACGTGTACATTTCTCGTTCTCTTCAAATTCTTTCACCCTAGAGTTGAAGATAATAGTCCTTCCTTTATCATGCATCCATTTCTGGATTTTTTCTTTTACGTCCTCGAGGTCATCTTGGACGTCTACCCCTCTCTCTTGCAGAAGGTGTAGGGTTTGTTGTGTGCCTAACAGGTTCCTGTAAGTCTCGTTCCGTTTTCTTGCTGCTATATGTCCGCTCTTTTTAAAGAACTCTCTGGTTCTTTCTTTGATGTCCTCCCACCACTCTCTTTTGTCTTCGTATAACATATGTTGGGATACCCACTCTTTTAGCAATGGTCTGTATTTTTTACAGGTTGTTTCGTCCTGCAAGAGGTTTACGTTAAGTGACCATGCGTTGCGTTGTTTTGGGGGGTATTCCTTTAATGTTACTTCCGTGGTGATTAGGTGGTGGTCTGAGAACAGGTTCGGTTTCACTTCGGTTTTGTTTATCCCAAAGTTCTTAGATGTGAATATAAAGTCTATACGGGACTGTACCAACCCGTTTTCAGCCCTATATGTTAAGGCTGTCCCCGGTGTATTGGTAGATGCGTGTGTATCATTTAAGTTTAAGTCACTTATGATACTTTTGAGTATTTTGGACGATGGGTCTCGGTTCTTCGACGTTGCTTGTGAACCGGTCCGCACTCGATCCTCTTTTTGTATTGTGCAATTGAAATCCCCCGCTATGATCAAAGGGGTGTTTCCAGTGCAAAAGTTGCGTAGTTACTACACTTGATCTTAGCCAAAAGGCCGAGAAGCGATGCCCACAAAGGGTTCACCGGAAAGACTGCTGCTCGGCAGCTACCCTGCTGACTCGGAGCAACGCTCTGCTGCAGAACCCCAGACTCCTCGGCCAGGAATAGCATTTGCATGACCAGCATGCCCGGCGATATTTTGCATGGCTCCGCCCCCAGATTTCCAAGGGTCCCAGAGCGCCAGGGCCGAGGCGGCCAGGCACAGGCTGCAGAGCTCTGCCCAGCCAAGCTGCAGCCTCGGCCTGGCACTGGCCCCGTCACCTAGCGGCGAAAGTCACCCTCAGCTGCCCAGGGGATGTTCCCCCAAGTGCGTCCCCCTCAGATAAGGCTTGGCCGTTCGGGGCCTTTCAGGGGTGAGGCAGGGCAAGGACAGTGTCCCCCATCTCCTCCTTGTGGGGCTGCTGCTGCAGGCCGAGTCTGGCTGGCTGGCTGGCTGGCTGGCTGGCTGGCTGGCACCTTTGCTTTGCAGCTCCCGTGAAAAGCAAGCAAAGGGGCAGACTTTTTTTCTCCTGTGACAGACACGACAGCACCTTTTCCAAGACAATGAAGAAAATGCATCCGAGTTCAACCCAAAAAGATTGCAAAGTGCACAAGTTTCCAGAATTGCTCAGTCTTTTTTTTTCACAGCATTGTTTTCCCCAAGTGGGGAAGTGCACCAGTCCTGGAGGTACTGCAATACCAGGTTGATGCGTGGAGTGGACAGAGCAAGCTCCCATTCCATCTCCCTGTTCCAAAAATCAATTTAATATATGGTCCCCAGATAGAGGACGTATCAGATATTAAACTGATAAGAACAGATACTACACTTGATCTTAGCCAAAAGGCCGAGAAGCGATGCCCACAAAGGGTTCACCGGAAAGACTGCTGCTCGGCAGCTACCCTGCTGACTCGGAGCAACGCTCTGCTGCAGAACCCCAGACTCCTCAGCCAGGAATAGCATTTGCATGACCAGCATGCCCGGCGATATTTTGCATGGCTCCGCCCCCAGATTTCCAAGGGTCCCAGAGCGCCAGGGCCGAGGCGGCCAGGCACAGGCTGCAGAGCTCTGCCCAGCCAAGCTGCAGCCTCGGCCTGGCACTGGCCCCGTCACCTAGCGGCGAAAGTCACCCTCAGCTGCCCAGGGGATGTTCCCCCAAGTGCGTCCCCCTCAGATAAGGCTTGGCCGTTCGGGGCCTTTCAGGGGTGAGGCAGGGCAAGGACAGTGTCCCCCATCTCCTCCTTGTGGGGCTGCTGCTGCAGGCCGAGTCTGGCTGGCTGGCTGGCTGGCACCTTTGCTTTGCAGCTCCCGTGAAAAGCGAGCAAAGGGGCAGACTTTTTTTCCTCCTGTGACAGACACGACAGCACCTTTTCCAAGACAATGAAGAAAATGCATCCGAGTTCAACCCAAAAAGATTGCAAAGTGCACAAGTTTCCAGAATTGCTCAGTCTTTTTTTTTCACAGCATTGTTTTCCCCAAGTGGGGAAGTGCACCAGTCCTGGAGGTACTGCAATACCAGGTTGATGCGTGGAGTGGACAGAGCAAGCTCCCATTCCATCTCCCTGTTCCAAAAATCAATTTAATATATGGTCCCCAGATAGAGGACGTATCAGATATTAAACTGATAAGAACAGATACTACACTTGATCTTAGCCAAAAGGCCGAGAAGCGATGCCCACAAAGGGTTCACCGGAAAGACTGCTGCTCGGCAGCTACCCTGCTGACTCGGAGCAACGCTCTGCTGCAGAACCCCAGACTCCTCGGCCAGGAATAGCATTTGCATGACCAGCATGCCCGGCGATATTTTGCATGGCTCCGCCCCCAGATTTCCAAGGGTCCCAGAGCGCCAGGGCCGAGGCGGCCAGGCACAGGCTGCAGAGCTCTGCCCAGCCAAGCTGCAGCCTCGGCCTGGCACTGGCCCCGTCACCTAGCGGCGAAAGTCACCCTCAGCTGCCCAGGGGATGTTCCCCCAAGTGCGTCCCCCTCAGATAAGGCTTGGCCGTTCGGGGCCTTTCAGGGGTGAGGCAGGGCAAGGACAGTGTCCCCCATCTCCTCCTTGTGGGGCTGCTGCTGCAGGCCGAGTCTGGCTGGCTGGCTGGCTGGCTGGCTGGCACCTTTGCTTTGCAGCTCCCGTGAAAAGCGAGCAAAGGGGCAGACTTTTTTTCCTCCTGTGACAGACACGACAGCACCTTTTCCAAGACAATGAAGAAAATGCATCTGAGTTCAACCCAAAAAGATTGCAAAGTGCACAAGTTTCCAGAATTGCTCAGTCTTTTTTTTTCACAGCATTGTTTTCCCCAAGTGGGGAAGTGCACCAGTCCTGGAGGTACTGCAATACCAGGTTGATGCGTGGAGTGGACAGAGCAAGCTCCCATTCCATCTCCCTGTTCCAAAAATCAATTTAATATATGGTCCCCAGATAGAGGACGTATCAGATATTAAACTGTTAAGAACAGAGACTACACTTGATCTTAGCCAAAAGGCCGAGAAGCGATGCCCACAAAGGGTTCACCGGAAAGACTGCTGCTCGGCAGCTACCCTGCTGACTCGGAGCAACGCTCTGCTGCAGAACCCCAGACTCCTCGGCCAGGAATAGCATTTGCATGACCAGCATTCCCGGCGATATTTTGCATGGCTCCGCCCCCAGATTTCCAAGGGTCCCAGAGCGCCAGGGCCGAGGCGGCCAGGCACAGGCTGCAGAGCTCTGCCCAGCCAAGCTGCAGCCTCGGCCTGGCACTGGCCCCGTCACCTAGCGGCGAAAGTCACCCTCAGCTGCCCAGGGGATGTTCCCCCAAGTGCGTCCCCCTCAGATAAGGCTTGGCCGTTCGGGGCCTTTCAGGGGTGAGGCAGGGCAAGGACAGTGTCCCCCATCTCCTCCTTGTGGGGCTGCTGCTGCAGGCCGAGTCTGGCTGGCTGGCTGGCTGGCTGGCACCTTTGCTTTGCAGCTCCCGTGAAAAGCGAGCAAAGGGGCAGACTTTTTTTCTCCTGTGACAGACACGACAGCACCTTTTCCAAGACAATGAAGAAAATGCATCCGAGTTCAACCCAAAAAGATTGCAAAGTGCACAAGTTTCCAGAATTGCTCAGTCTTTTTTTTTCACAGCATTGTTTTCCCCAAGTGGGGAAGTGCACCAGTCCTGGAGGTACTGCAATACCAGGTTGATGCGTGGAGTGGACAGAGCAAGCTCCCATTCCATCTCCCTGTTCCAAAAATCAATTTAATATATGGTCCCCAGATAGAGGACGTATCAGATATTAAACTGATAAGAACAGATACTACACTTGATCTTAGCCAAAAGGCCGAGAAGCGATGCCCACAAAGGATTCACCGGAAAGACTGCTGCTCGGCAGCTACCCTGCTGACTCGGAGCAACGCTCTGCTGCAGAACCCCAGACTCCTCGGCCAGGAATATCATTTGCATGACCAGCATGCCCGGCGATATTTTGCATGGCTCCGCCCCCAGATTTCCAAGGGTCCCAGAGCGCCAGGGCCGAGGCGGCCAGGCACAGGCTGCAGAGCTCTGCCCAGCCAAGCTGCAGCCTCGGCCTGGCACTGGCCCCGTCACCTAGCGGCGAAAGTCACCCTCAGCTGCCCAGGGGATGTTCCCCCAAGTGCGTCCCCCTCAGATAAGGCTTGGCCGTTCGGGGCCTTTCAGGGGTGAGGCAGGGCAAGGACAGTGTCCCCCATCTCCTCCTTGTGGGGCTGCTGCTGCAGGCCGAGTCTGGCTGGCTGGCTGGCTGGCTGGCTGGCACCTTTGCTTTGCAGCTCCCGTGAAAAGCGAGCAAAGGGGCAGACTTTTTTTCTCCTGTGACAGACACGACAGCACCTTTTCCAAGACAATGAAGAAAATGCATCCGAGTTCAACCCAAAAAGATTGCAAAGTGCACAAGTTTCCAGAATTGCTCAGTCTTTTTTTTTCACAGCATTGTTTTCCCCAAGTGGGGAAGTGCACCAGTCCTGGAGGTACTGCAATACCAGGTTGATGCGTGGAGTGGACAGAGCAAGCTCCCATTCCATCTCCCTGTTCCAAAAATCAATTTAATATATGGTCCCCAGATAGAGGACGTATCAGATATTAAACTGATAAGAACAGATTTTTTTTTTTTTTTTTTTTTACGGTCTCCTCTTCACCCCTTTAACCGTCCCAATCCTCCAATTTTATAAAAATTGAAAAAAAATCACCAATCAAGAAAAATGCCGAATCAAAAAAAGACCAATTAAAAAACCACTAAACAAAACTCAACTTTCAAAAAAATAACATAAAAAAACAGGATAAATAAACATATACATATATAAATATACATATATATAAATGTAAAACATCTCCCGCTCTAGGAAGTCAAAAGTCTCCAATTTGACTGTTGCCACATACATTGGGCTTGTACTTCACCCAATCTTTTAACATCCAAACAATAATATGTATACAAACCACTTAGTGCCATGTTCACACATTCTTGGGGAGAAATATGAACATGTTGCATAACCAATAATATTCTAGATTTCCACAAAGCCTCTTTCACAGAAGAACCAATCTGAAACAAAAGTCTGTTATTTAACACCTCTTTCTTCCATTGAAAACCCAATAATACCATATCATAGGTAATATCTCTGACCCCTGTCACCGCAAAAACCAGTGGTTGACATAACTCCCACACATCATTCGCATATTCACATCGCCACAAAAAATGGTAAATGGTCTCTGCCTGTACACAACCCATTCTCGGACACACCGCCGTCTTTGCCATTTGTCTTTTATGCATAAAATCTCTTACAGGGAGCACATTCATTAATGCCAGCCAATTAATATCTTTTTGTTCATTTGTAACTTCACTACTCGAAAAAAAATTCCATACTCTCAATAATCTCAACCCCCCCAAATTACCCACTGATTCAGGCAATTTCTGTTGCTGCAACATTTTCAAACATTTCCCTGGATCCATTCTCTCTTCTTGTAAACACTCTAAAGGTTGTATCAAAGGCAGAAACCACTTTAAACACTGATAAAAAAACGGCAGTGACCATGCCTTTGACACCAAATTACTTTTTGGGATAATCCGGAATCGCTCCAACACATTTGCCGTTGCATATCTCACAAAGCAAGCTGCCAACGACTTTGAATGTTTTACTGTATTTACACAGAATCCTACATAGTGCCCAGCCAAAAAAAGTTCTAAATTCGGAACACTTCTACCTCCTAATGTCTGAGGTTTGTACATCACCTCCCTTCGTATTTTATCCATCTTGGAACCCCATAAAAACAAAAAAAACAAACGCTGTACTCGTACCACTTGTTGTTTTGCGGGTGGAAAAACTAATGCTAAAAAAAGTAAGATGGGCAACAATACAGCCTTCATAAGCATTACCTTCCCTGTAATCGTCAACCTTCTCAATTTCCAATAATTCACTTTGTTCTCTACTATTTTTGTAACTTTCTCCCATTGTTCTACCCCGTTCATACATTTATCAAAATCCACCCCTAACACTTTCACCCCCTCTCTTTCTCTCCTAACCGGACAATAATACAAATTATCCCACCCTCCAACAGTAAACAAAGTACACTTTTGATTATTTAATTTAAACCCCGCCGCTTGGCAAAAACGTTCTGTGTGGGATACTGCTTGCACCACCGACTGGGCATCTTTACACAAAATCGTCACATCATCCATGTAGCCTATCGATTTCACTTGCCTACTAGTACCTGGAACTGGAGCCCCTATTATACCCAAATGTCCTCGTATACTCATGTGTAAGGGCTCGATTACACACACATAAATCAGAGCCGACAGTGGACACCCCTGCCGTACTCCTGATAAAATCGGTATCCTTCCAGACAAAACTCCCTTCAGTCGAACTTGACTAACTGCCCCTTTGTACAAAACAGAAACATAACGTAAAAAACGATTCGGGCATCCCATTCTACCTAACACCTTCAACATAAAATCATGCGAAACCCTATCATAGGCCTTTTCGAAATCTAAATTCAAAACACCCAGAGATGTCCCCCTTTCTTTCGCTGCACTTATCGAATCTCTAATAATCAATAAACTCTCATGCATACGTCTACCAGGAACGGCACATGTCTGATCGACATGTACCAAGTCCTTAATCACTCTTCTCAATCGATTTGCAACCACTTTAGCTAGAATTTTATAATCTACATTTAACAACGTAATAGGCCTCCAATTTTTAACATCACTCCTGTCTCCCTTCTTATATATCAAAGTTATTATACCTTTTTGCATACTGGGACACAAATTACCTTTATCAAAACACTCATCCACCACACTCACTAATACCGGGCCCAATACATCCCAAAATTTCACGTACCATTCAACTGGTAACCCATCACTCCCCGGGGACTTTCCCCTTGCTGCCGACATCACCGCGACTCTTACTTCTTCTAGCAAAAAGGGTTCTACCATTCCTTCCTTTTGTTCTGTCACTAACACATCTCGAATAAGTGCACAAAAACTTTCTTCCTGTTCCACATCCACAAGCTTCTTCGAATATAATTCCGAAAAAAACTCCTGAGTAATACGCAAACTATCATTCAAACCATCTCCCCCTACCCCCTGTGTATTACTAAAAAAAGCTGTATTTTCTCTATGAGAATACAACGATCTAAAAAAAAACCTAGTACATTTCTCATCTTCCTCTATATGTTTCACTCTTGAATTAAAAATAATCGTCCTCCCTTGTTCCTGCATCCACTTCTGAATCTCCAATTTTATTTTTTCCAAATCTTCTCGTACCTCCACACCCATATCTTGCAATTTATACAACGTCTGCTGTGAACCCACCAGCATTCTGTAGGCAAGATTTTTTTTCCTAACTGTTTCCTGCCCATTTTTAATAAAAAACTTCCTCGTGTTACATTTCACCATTTCCCACCAATCTAATAAAGACGGGTACTCCTTACACTGTAGCACCCATATTTTCAACAACCCCCTAAAACGAGAACACGTGTCCTCATCTTCTAACAATTTCACATTTAACTTCCACATACCCCTCCCTCTTGGTGTATATGATACCAACCGAACCGTAGAAAGTACCAATTGATGGTCAGAAAAAATAGTATGAATAATATCAGTTTTGCATATCTCAAAAATTTTTGAAACAAAAATAAAGTCAATCCTAGACGATACTGAACCATCATCCCCTCTATATGTAAACCGTGTTCCTGGATTTCCACCTACTGCATGCGTATCTACTAAATGCAAATCATCCACCACTTCTTTCAATAATTTGGACGACGTATCCTTAATTTCAACACTCACCGACCTTCCACTTCTCCTTCTGTCTGCTGGATGTAATACACAATTAAAATCACCTGCCAATATCAAAGGAACATTACCCACACAAAACGCCCGAAGGTCTCTGAACAAAACACACCTCTCCTTTACCTTTGCATTAGCATATACACTTAACAACTTGTGTTCAACATGCTGCCATTCAAAAGATACCTGTAAAATGCGCCCTGGAATCAATTCAACCTGCTTAACATTTGTCATCAAATGCGAATTGAACAAAACCGCAGTACCTGCATTTCTATCATCGTTTGCTCCAGACCAAACAGACATACCGTTGGTCCAATCTGCGCACCACTTCTGATTAGTCCCATCCCAATCCATCACACATTCCTGCAAACAAAATTTCGCATGATACAGTCGCTAAAAACGCAAACAATGCCACCCTTTTTGATCTACTATTGATTCCTCGTACATTCAATGTCGCCACCCTCAATGTGGTATCATACAGGGGCTCCATCATTCAATATTACATAAATCACACTTTCTCAATCTCATCTTCGTGCGGACCGACTACGGTCCGTTTTCTTCCTCTCTCCTTTACGCGTGTTTCCTCTAACAGGTTCCTTACTTTCACCATCTGTCTCTTCTCCACGATCTGTTAACTGAACTCCATGAGCCTCCACTGGGTCCACAGAAAGTTCACTCAAAAGTCCATATCTATTTACCAACTCCAACCCCTGACAAACCGAGGATTCTTGAAATTCTCTCTTCTCTTCTTTGTCTTTTACACATCGAATTACTCCACTCTGCATTACCTGTGTCCAGCCCTTTACCTCAGGACCCGTACACTTATTCATCTGGTCGATAGTAGCTCTTTCTCTTTCCGACTGACTTCTAATTTTCAATGTCCCTATTTCACCATTGTCTTCCACTTCGACCTCCTTACCCAAAACCCCCACTTCTTCCATTCCACTCTGGACCACATCCATTGGAAAAACGTTCCTCTCTCCTTGAAAAAACCTCCCCCATTTCTGTTTAAATTCCAAGATCAAATCATCAGCAGCTCCCACATCTTCTCTCTCTTCACAATCTTGCATGAAGCCACTGACCACCTTCTCAAATTCCTGATCTGAACTAAGATTACTTCCTAGAACACCTCTTGGCATACTATATAAACGTTCTCTCACATCCTCCAATATGTCCTTCTCCTTAACTTCAATGTCCACATCATCCATATATCCTCCATCCTTCTCTTCCGTTACCACTTTAGTGACTTGAGCATACGTTTTTGGAATGTCAGGACAATTATCCACCACATGCCCCAGCAAGCCACAACCAACACATCTTGGTGTACTATCACAATTTGTCGTTTTATGGTCCATGCTCCCACAAGTCTTACATTTATCCCTTGGACACGCCTGTTTGGTGTGTCCAAAACATCTACAAAACCTACAAAAAATAGGCTGATTCGGATAAAATAAATACCCACTATTCTCACGAATTTTAAAAACACTCGGTGGGTGATATACTCCCCCCACTCGTTCTGAATCCTTTTTCAACACCACCATGAACCTCCGATTCCCATTGAACACTCCAAATCTGTTTGTCATCTCATTTCCGCCTCTAATTTCTTCACAATAATTTGAAAGCCAATGTTTAATAACATCGGCTGAAACAAAAGGGTTATACATGTGTACCGTTAACGGTATCCTCTGACGAAGAAAACACAATTCAACCACAACTCCTTCCAAAACTTTGTTTGTTTTCTTTTCCTTCTTATACACTTCATATGCTTCCAATGACGACAGTTCATCTTTAAAGGTGATATCATACGTGAATACATGGCGATGCTCTTGCATACAAAATAACTTTCCTTTATCAACCGATAATGCTTCAAAAAGTACCTTTTTGACGACATAGTCATAATCCTTTTCCCCCTCAAATCCAGGCTGAACCGTTATCCGGATCGAATACCGTAATTCCGTAGCTGGTGGTATACTTCTTGAATTTTCCGCCATACTGGACAACACCACCGTGCTCCTTTCCTCGAATCGAACTCCCGTACCTTCGCAGAGCCCCCCCCTCCCCTCCTTTGGGAGAGAGGGCGACCACCTCCTTCACTCGAAGCAAAAACCTCTCCGACAGTAGGGTGACGAAAGCCCTCAGTTCTTCTGAGAAAGATCAGTAGCCCCCCCCCAGACCCGAAAGCCCAGGGGGATCAGCTGCAAAGAGAAGCCCCCTTGTGCCGGACAAGCCAGTCAAACAGGAGACGCTCTGCACTTGATCTTGGCCAGAAGGCCGAGAAGCGATGCCCACAAAGGGTTCACCGGAAAGACTGCTGCTCGGCAGCTACCCTGCTGACTCGGAGCAACGCTCTGCTGCAGAACCCCAGACTCCTCGGCCAGGAATAGCATTTGCATGACCAGCATGCCCGGCGATATTTTGCATGGCTCCGCCCCCAGATTTCCAAGGGTCCCAGAGCGCCAGGGCCGAGGCGGCCAGGCACAGGCTGCAGAGCTCTGCCCAGCCAAGCTGCAGCCTCGGCCTGGCACTGGCCCCGTCACCTAGCGGCGAAAGTCACCCTCAGCTGCCCAGGGGATGTTCCCCCAAGTGCGTCCCCCTCAGATAAGGCTTGGCCGTTCGGGGCCTTTCAGGGGTGAGGCAGGGCAAGGACAGTGTCCCCCATCTCCTCCTTGTGGGGCTGCTGCTGCAGGCCGAGTCTGGCTGGCTGGCTGGCTGGCTGGCACCTTTGCTTTGCAGCTCCCGTGAAAAGCGAGCAAAGGGGCAGACTTTTTTTCCTCCTGTGACAGACACGACAGCACCTTTTCCAAGACAATGAAGAAAATGCATCTGAGTTCAACCCAAAAAGATTGCAAAGTGCACAAGTTTCCAGAATTGCTCAGTCTTTTTTTTTCACAGCATTGTTTTCCCCAAGTGGGGAAGTGCACCAGTCCTGGAGGTACTGCAATACCAGGTTGATGCGTGGAGTGGACAGAGCAAGCTCCCATTCCATCTCCCTGTTCCAAAAATCAATTTAATATATGGTCCCCAGATAGAGGACGTATCAGATATTAAACTGTTAAGAACAGAGACTACACTTGATCTTAGCCAAAAGGCCGAGAAGCGATGCCCACAAAGGGTTCACCGGAAAGACTGCTGCTCGGCAGCTACCCTGCTGACTCGGAGCAACGCTCTGCTGCAGAACCCCAGACTCCTCGGCCAGGAATAGCATTTGCATGACCAGCATGCCCGGCGATATTTTGCATGGCTCCGCCCCCAGATTTCCAAGGGTCCCAGAGCGCCAGGGCCGAGGCGGCCAGGCACAGGCTGCAGAGCTCTGCCCAGCCAAGCTGCAGCCTCGGCCTGGCACTGGCCCCGTCACCTAGCGGCGAAAGTCACCCTCAGCTGCCCAGGGGATGTTCCCCCAAGTGCGTCCCCCTCAGATAAGGCTTGGCCGTTCGGGGCCTTTCAGGGGTGAGGCAGGGCAAGGACAGTGTCCCCCATCTCCTCCTTGTGGGGCTGCTGCTGCAGGCCGAGTCTGGCTGGCTGGCTGGCTGGCTGGCACCTTTGCTTTGCAGCTCCCGTGAAAAGCGAGCAAAGGGGCAGACTTTTTTTCTCCTGTGACAGACACGACAGCACCTTTTCCAAGACAATGAAGAAAATGCATCCGAGTTCAACCCAAAAAGATTGCAAAGTGCACAAGTTTCCAGAATTGCTCAGTCTTTTTTTTTCACAGCATTGTTTTCCCCAAGTGGGGAAGTGCACCAGTCCTGGAGGTACTGCAATACCAGGTTGATGCGTGGAGTGGACAGAGCAAGCTCCCATTCCATCTCCCTGTTCCAAAAATCTATTTAATATATGGTCCCCAGATAGAGGACGTATCAGATATTAAACTGATAAGAACAGATACTACACTTGATCTTAGCCAAAAGGCCGAGAAGCGATGCCCACAAAGGGTTCACCGGAAAGACTGCTGCTCGGCAGCTACCCTGCTGACTCGGAGCAACGCTCTGCTGCAGAACCCCAGACTCCTCGGCCAGGAATAGCATTTGCATGACCAGCATGCCCGGCGATATTTTGCATGGCTCCGCCCCCAGATTTCCAAGGGTCCCAGAGCGCCAGGGCCGAGGCGGCCAGGCACAGGCTGCAGAGCTCTGCCCAGCCAAGCTGCAGCCTCGGCCTGGCACTGGCCCCGTCACCTAGCGGCGAAAGTCACCCTCAGCTGCCCAGGGGATGTTCCCCCAAGTGCGTCCCCCTCAGATAAGGCTTGGCCGTTCGGGGCCTTTCAGGGGTGAGGCAGGGCAAGGACAGTGTCCCCCATCTCCTCCTTGTGGGGCTGCTGCTGCAGGCCGAGTCTGGCTGGCTGGCTGGCTGGCTGGCACCTTTGCTTTGCAGCTCCCGTGAAAAGCGAGCAAAGGGGCAGACTTTTTTTCTCCTGTGACAGACACGACAGCACCTTTTCCAAGACAATGAAGAAAATGCATCCGAGTTCAACCCAAAAAGATTGCAAAGTGCACAAGTTTCCAGAATTGCTCAGTCTTTTTTTTTCACAGCATTGTTTTCCCCAAGTGGGGAAGTGCACCAGTCCTGGAGGTACTGCAATACCAGGTTGATGCGTGGAGTGGACAGAGCAAGCTCCCATTCCATCTCCCTGTTCCAAAAATCAATTTAATATATGGTCCCCAGATAGAGGACGTATCAGATATTAAACTGATAAGAACAGATACTACACTTGATCTTAGCCAAAAGGCCGAGAAGCGATGCCCACAAAGGGTTCACCGGAAAGACTGCTGCTCGGCAGCTACCCTGCTGACTCGGAGCAACGCTCTGCTGCAGAACCCCAGACTCCTCGGCCAGGAATAGCATTTGCATGACCAGCATGCCCGGCGATATTTTGCATGGCTCCGCCCCCAGATTTCCAAGGGTCCCAGAGCGCCAGGGCCGAGGCGGCCAGGCACAGGCTGCAGAGCTCTGCCCAGCCAAGCTGCAGCCTCGGCCTGGCACTGGCCCCGTCACCTAGCGGCGAAAGTCACCCTCAGCTGCCCAGGGGATGTTCCCCCAAGTGCGTCCCCCTCAGATAAGGCTTGGCCGTTCGGGGCCTTTCAGGGGTGAGGCAGGGCAAGGACAGTGTCCCCCATCTCCTCCTTGTGGGGCTGCTGCTGCAGGCCGAGTCTGGCTGGCTGGCTGGCTGGCTGGCTGGCTGGCACCTTTGCTTTGCAGCTCCCGTGAAAAGCGAGCAAAGGGGCAGACTTTTTTCCCTCCTGTGACAGACACGACAGCACCTTTTCCAAGACAATGAAGAAAATGCATCTGAGTTCAACCCAAAAAGATTGCAAAGTGCACAAGTTTCCAGAATTGCTCAGTCTTTTTTTTTCACAGCATTGTTTTCCCCAAGTGGGGAAGTGCACCAGTCCTGGAGGTACTGCAATACCAGGTTGATGCGTGGAGTGGACAGAGCAAGCTCCCATTCCATCTCCCTGTTCCAAAAATCAATTTAATATATGGTCCCCAGATAGAGGACGTATCAGATATTAAACTGTTAAGAACAGAGACTACACTTGATCTTAGCCAAAAGGCCGAGAAGCGATGCCCACAAAGGGTTCACCGGAAAGACTGCTGCTCGGCAGCTACCCTGCTGACTCGGAGCAACGCTCTGCTGCAGAACCCCAGACTCCTCGGCCAGGAATAGCATTTGCATGACCAGCATGCCCGGCGATATTTTGCATGGCTCCGCCCCCAGATTTCCAAGGGTCCCAGAGCGCCAGGGCCGAGGCGGCCAGGCACAGGCTGCAGAGCTCTGCCCAGCCAAGCTGCAGCCTCGGCCTGGCACTGGCCCCGTCACCTAGCGGCGAAAGTCACCCTCAGCTGCCCAGGGGATGTTCCCCCAAGTGCGTCCCCCTCAGATAAGGCTTGGCCGTTCGGGGCCTTTCAGGGGTGAGGCAGGGCAAGGACAGTGTCCCCCATCTCCTCCTTGTGGGGCTGCTGCTGCAGGCCGAGTCTGGCTGGCTGGCTGGCTGGCTGGCTGGCACCTTTGCTTTGCAGCTCCCGTGAAAAGCGAGCAAAGGGGCAGACTTTTTTTCTCCTGTGACAGACACGACAGCACCTTTTCCAAGACAATGAAGAAAATGCATCCGAGTTCAACCCAAAAAGATTGCAAAGTGCACAAGTTTCCAGAATTGCTCAGTCTTTTTTTTTCACAGCATTGTTTTCCCCAAGTGGGGAAGTGCACCAGTCCTGGAGGTACTGCAATACCAGGTTGATGCGTGGAGTGGACAGAGCAAGCTCCCATTCCATCTCCCTGTTCCAAAAATCAATTTAATATATGGTCCCCAGATAGAGGCCGTATCAGATATTAAACTGATAAGAACAGATACTACACTTGATCTTAGCCAAAAGGCCGAGAAGCGATGCCCACAAAGGGTTCACCGGAAAGACTGCTGCTCGGCAGCTACCCTGCTGACTCGGAGCAACGCTCTGCTGCAGAACCCCAGACTCCTCGGCCAGGAATAGCATTTGCATGACCAGCATGCCCGGCGATATTTTGCATGGCTCCGCCCCCAGATTTCCAAGGGTCCCAGAGCGCCAGGGCCGAGGCGGCCAGGCACAGGCTGCAGAGCTCTGCCCAGCCAAGCTGCAGCCTCGGCCTGGCACTGGCCCCGTCACCTAGCGGCGAAAGTCACCCTCAGCTGCCCAGGGGATGTTCCCCCAAGTGCGTCCCCCTCAGATAAGGCTTGGCCGTTCGGGGCCTTTCAGGGGTGAGGCAGGGCAAGGACAGTGTCCCCCATCTCCTCCTTGTGGGGCTGCTGCTGCAGGCCGAGTCTGGCTGGCTGGCTGGCTGGCTGGCACCTTTGCTTTGCAGCTCCCGTGAAAAGCGAGCAAAGGGGCAGACTTTTTTTCCTCCTGTGACAGACACGACAGCACCTTTTCCAAGACAATGAAGAAAATGCATCCGAGTTCAACCCAAAAAGATTGCAAAGTGCACAAGTTTCCAGAATTGCTCAGTCTTTTTTTTTCACAGCATTGTTTTCCCCAAGTGGGGAAGTGCACCAGTCCTGGAGGTACTGCAATACCAGGTTGATGCGTGGAGTGGACAGAGCAAGCTCCCATTCCATCTCCCTGTTCCAAAAATCAATTTAATATATGGTCCCCAGATAGAGGACGTATCAGATATTAAACTGATAAGAACAGATACTACACTTGATCTTGGCCAAAAGGCCGAGAAGCGATGCCCACAAAGGGTTCACCGGAAAGACTGCTGCTCGGCAGCTACCCTGCTGACTCGGAGCAACGCTCTGCTGCAGAACCCCAGACTCCTCGGCCAGGAATATCATTTGCATGACCAGCATGCCCGGCGATATTTTGCATGGCTCCGCCCCCAGATTTCCAAGGGTCCCAGAGCGCCAGGGCCGAGGTGGCCAGGCACAGGCTGCAGAGCTCTGCCCAGCCAAGCTGCAGCCTCGGCCTGGCACTGGCCCCGTCACCTAGCGGCGAAAGTCACCCTCAGCTGCCCAGGGGATGTTCCCCCAAGTGCGTCCCCCTCAGATAAGGCTTGGCCGTTCGGGGCCTTTCAGGGGTGAGGCAGGGCAAGGACAGTGTCCCCCATCTCCTCCTTGTGGGGCTGCTGCTGCAGGCCGAGTCTGGCTGGCTGGCTGGCTGGCTGGCTGGCACCTTTGCTTTTTTTTTTTTTTTTTTTTTTTACGGTCTCCTCTTCACCCCTTTAACCGTCCCAATCCTCCAATTTTATAAAAATTGAAAAAAAATCACCAATCAAGAAAAATTCCGAATCAAAAAAAGACCAATTAAAAAACCACTAAACAAAACTCAACTTTCAAAAAAATAACATAAAAAAACAGGATAAATAAACATATACATATATAAATATACATATATATAAATGTAAAACATCTCCCGCTCTAGGAAGTCAAAAGTCTCCAATTTGACTGTTGCCACATACATTGGGCTTGTACTTCACCCAATCTTTTAACATCCAAACAATAATATGTATACAAACCACTTAGTGCCATTTTCACACATTCTTGGGGAGAAATATGAACATGTTGCATAACCAATAATATTCTAGATTTCCACAAAGCCTCTTTCACAGAAGAACCAATCTGAAACAAAAGTCTGTTATTTAACACCTCTTTCTTCCATTGAAAACCCAATAATACCATATCATAGGTAATATCTCTGACCCCTGTCACCGCAAAAACCAGTGGTTGACATAACTCCCACACATCATTCGCATATTCACATCGCCACAAAAAAATGGTAAATGGTCTCTGCCTGTACACAACCCATTCTCGGACACACCGCCGTCTTTGCCATTTGTCTTTTATGCATAAAATCTCTTACAGGGAGCACATTCATTAATGCCAGCCAATTAATATCTTTTTGTTCATTTGTAACTTCACTACTCGAAAAAAAATTCCATACTCTCAATAATCTCAACCCCCCCAAATTACCCACTGATTCAGGCAATTTCTGTTGCTGCAACATTTTCAAACATTTCCCTGGATCCATTCTCTCTTCTTGTAAACACTCTAAAGGTTGTATCAAAGGCAGAAACCACTTTAAACACTGATAAAAAAACGGCAGTGACCATGCCTTTGACACCAAATTACTTTTTGGGATAATCCGGAATCGCTCCAACACATTTGCCGTTGCATATCTCACAAAGCAAGCTGCCAACGACTTTGAATGTTTTACTGTATTTACACAGAATCCTACATAGTGCCCAGCCAAAAAAAGTTCTAAATTCGGAACACTTCTACCTCCTAATGTCTGAGGTTTGTACATCACCTCCCTTCGTATTTTATCCATCTTGGAACCCCATAAAAACAAAAAAAACAAACGCTGTACTCGTACCACTTGTTGTTTTGCGGGTGGAAAAACTAATGCTAAAAAAAGTAAGATGGGCAACAATACAGCCTTCATAAGCATTACCTTCCCTGTAATCGTCAACCTTCTCAATTTCCAATAATTCACTTTGTTCTCTACTATTTTTGTAACTTTCTCCCATTGTTCTACCCCGTTCATACATTTATCAAAATCCACCCCTAACACTTTCACCCCCTCTCTTTCTCTCCTAACCGGACAATAATACAAATTATCCCACCCTCCAACAGTAAACAAAGTACACTTTTGATTATTTAATTTAAACCCCGCCGCTTGGCAAAAACGTTCTGTGTGGGATACTGCTTGCACCACCGACTGGGCATCTTTACACAAAATCGTCACATCATCCATGTAGCCTATCGATTTCACTTGCCTACTAGTACCTGGAACTGGAGCCCCTATTATACCCAAATGTCCTCGTATACTCATGTGTAAGGGCTCGATTACACACACATAAATCAGAGCCGACAGTGGACACCCCTGCCGTACTCCTGATAAAATCGGTATCCTTCCAGACAAAACTCCCTTCAGTCGAACTTGACTAACTGCCCCTTTGTACAAAACAGAAACATAACGTAAAAAACGATTCGGGCATCCCATTCTACCTAACACCTTCAACATAAAATCATGCGAAACCCTATCATAGGCCTTTTCGAAATCTAAATTCAAAACACCCAGAGATGTCCCCCTTTCTTTCGCTGCACTTATCGAATCTCTAATAATCAATAAACTCTCATGCATACGTCTACCAGGAACGGCACATGTCTGATCGACATGTACCAAGTCCTTAATCACTCTTCTCAAACGATTTGCAACCACTTTAGCTAGAATTTTATAATCTACATTTAACAACGTAATAGGCCTCCAATTTTTAACATCACTCCTGTCTCCCTTCTTATATATCAAAGTTATTATACCTTTTTGCATACTGGGACACAAATTACCTTTATCAAAACACTCATCCACCACACTCACTAATACCGGGCCCAATACATCCCAAAATTTCACGTACCATTCAACTGGTAACCCATCACTCCCCGGGGACTTTCCCCTTGCTGCCGACATCACCGCGACTCTTACTTCTTCTAGCAAAAAGGGTTCTACCATTCCTTCCTTTTGTTCTGTCACTAACACATCTCGAATAAGTGCACAAAAACTTTCTTCCTGTTCCACATCCACAAGCTTCTTCGAATATAATTCCGAAAAAAACTCCTGAGTAATACGCAAACTATCATTCAAACCATCTCCCCCTACCCCCTGTGTATTACTAAAAAAAGCTGTATTTTCTCTATGAGAATACAACGATCTAAAAAAAAACCTAGTACATTTCTCATCTTCCTCTATATGTTTCACTCTTGAATTAAAAATAATCGTCCTCCCTTGTTCCTGCATCCACTTCTGAATCTCCAATTTTATTTTTTCCAAATCTTCTCGTACCTCCACACCCATATCTTGCAATTTATACAACGTCTGCTGTGAACCCACCAGCATTCTGTAGGCAAGATTTTTTTTCCTAACTGTTTCCTGCCCATTTTTAATAAAAAACTTCCTCGTGTTACATTTCACCATTTCCCACCAATCTAATAAAGACGGGTACTCCTTACACTGTAGCACCCATATTTTCAACAACCCCCTAAAAACGAGAACACGTGTCCTCATCTTCTAACAATTTCACATTTAACTTCCACATACCCCTCCCTCTTGGTGTATATGATACCAACCGAACCGTAGAAAGTACCAATTGATGGTCAGAAAAAATAGTATGAATAATATCAGTTTTGCATATCTCAAAAATTTTTGAAACAAAAATAAAGTCAATCCTAGACGATACTGAACCATCATCCCCTCTATATGTAAACCGTGTTCCTGGATTTCCACCTACTGCATGCGTATCTACTAAATGCAAATCATCCACCACTTCTTTCAATAATTTGGACGACGTATCCTTAATTTCAACACTCACCGACCTTCCACTTCTCCTTCTGTCTGCTGGATGTAATACACAATTAAAATCACCTGCCAATATCAAAGGAACATTACCCACACAAAACGCCCGAAGGTCTCTGAACAAAACACACCTCTCCTTTACCTTTGCATTAGCATATACACTTAACAACTTGTGTTCAACATGCTGCCATTCAAAAGATACCTGTAAAATGCGCCCTGGAATCAATTCAACCTGCTTAACATTTGTCATCAAATGCGAATTGAACAAAACCGCAGTACCTGCATTTCTATCATCGTTTGCTCCAGACCAAACAGACATACCGTTGGTCCAATCTGCGCACCACTTCTGATTAGTCCCATCCCAATCCATCACACATTCCTGCAAACAAAAAATTTCGCATGATACAGTCGCTAAAAACGCAAACAATGCCACCCTTTTTGATCTACTATTGATTCCTCGTACATTCAATGTCGCCACCCTCAATGTGGTATCATACAGGGGCTCCATCAATCAATATTACATAAATCACACTTTCTCAATCTCATCTTCGTGCGGACCGACTACGGTCCGTTTTCTTCCTCTCTCCTTTACGCGTGTTTCCTCTAACAGGTTCCTTACTTTCACCATCTGTCTCTTCTCCACGATCTGTTAACTGAACTCCATGAGCCTCCACTGGGTCCACAGAAAGTTCACTCAAAAGTCCATATCTATTTACCAACTCCAACCCCTGACAAACCGAGGATTCTTGAAATTCTCTCTTCTCTTCTTTGTCTTTTACACATCGAATTACTCCACTCTGCATTACCTGTGTCCAGCCCTTTACCTCCGGACCCGTACACTTATTCATCTGGTCGATAGTAGCTCTTTCTCTTTCCGACTGACTTCTAATTTTCAATGTCCCTATTTCACCATTGTCTTCCACTTCGACCTCCTTACCCAAAACCCCCACTTCTTCCATTCCACTCTGGACCACATCCATTGGAAAAACGTTCCTCTCTCCTTGAAAAAACCTCCCCCATTTCTGTTTAAATTCCAAGATCAAATCATCAGCAGCTCCCACATCCTCTCTCTCTTCACAATCTTGCATGAAGCCACTGACCACCTTCTCAAATTCCTGATCTGAACTAAGATTACTTCCTAGAACACCTGTTGGCATACTATATAAACGTTCTCTCACATCCTCCAATATGTCCTTCTCCTTAACTTCAATGTCCACATCATCCATATATCCTCCATCCTTCTCTTCCGTTACCACTTTAGTGACTTGAGCATACGTTTTTGGAATGTCAGGACAATTATCCACCACATGCCCCAGCAAGCCACAACCAACACATCTTGGTGTACTATCACAATTTGTCGTTTTATGGTCCATGCTCCCACAAGTCTTACATTTATCCCTTGGACACGCCTGTTTGGTGTGTCCAAAACATCTACAAAACCTACAAAAAATAGGCTGATTCGGATAAAATAAATACCCACTATTCTCACGAATTTTAAAAACACTCGGTGGGTGATATACTCCCCCCACTCGTTCTGAATCCTTTTTCAACACCACCATGAACCTCCGATTCCCATTGAACACTCCAAATCTGTTTGTCATCTCATTTCCGCCTCTAATTTCTTCACAATAATTTGAAAGCCAATGTTTAATAACATCGGCTGAAACAAAAGGGTTATACATGTGTACCGTTAACGGTATCCTCTGACGAAGAAAACACAATTCAACCACAACTCCTTCCAAAACTTTGTTTGTTTTCTTTTCCTTCTTATACACTTCATATGCTTCCAATGACGACAGTTCATCTTTAAAGGTGATATACGTGAATACATGGCGATGCTCTTGCATACAAAATAACTTTCCTTTATCAACCGATAATGCTTCAAAAAGTACCTTTTTGACGACATAGTCATAATCCTTTTCCCCCTCAAATCCAGGCTGAACCGTTATCCGGATCGAATACCGTAATTCCGTAGCTGGTGGTATACTTCTTGAATTTTCCGCCATACTGGACAACACCACCGTGCTCCTTTCCTCGAATCGAACTCCCGTACCTTCGCAGAGCCCCCCCCTCCCCTCCTTTGGGAGAGAGGGCGACCACCTCCTTCACTCGAAGCAAAAACCTCTCCGACAGTAGGGTGACGAAAGCCCTCAGTTCTTCTGAGAAAGATCAGTAGCCCCCCCCCAGACCCGAAAGCCCAGGGGGATCAGCTGCAAAGAGAAGCCCCCTTGTGCCGGACAAGCCAGTCAAACAGGAGACGCTCTGCACTTGATCTTGGCCAGAAGGCCGAGAAGCGATGCCCACAAAGGGTTCACCGGAAAGACTGCTGCTCGGCAGCTACCCTGCTGACTCGGAGCAACGCTCTGCTGCAGAACCCCAGACTCCTCGGCCAGGAATAGCATTTGCATGACCAGCATGCCCGGCGATATTTTGCATGGCTCCGCCCCCAGATTTCCAAGGGTCCCAGAGCGCCAGGGCCGAGGCGGCCAGGCACAGGCTGCAGAGCTCTGCCCAGCCAAGCTGCAGCCTCGGCCTGGCACTGGCCCCGTCACCTAGCGGCGAAAGTCACCCTCAGCTGCCCAGGGGATGTTCCCCCAAGTGCGTCCCCCTCAGATAAGGCTTGGCCGTTCGGGGCCTTTCAGGGGTGAGGCAGGGCAAGGACAGTGTCCCCCATCTCCTCCTTGTGGGGCTGCTGCTGCAGGCCGAGTCTGGCTGGCTGGCTGGCTGGCTGGCTGGCTGGCTGGCTGGCACCTTTGCTTTGCAGCTCCCGTGAAAAGCGAGCAAAGGGGCAGACTTTTTTTCTCCTGTGACAGACACGACAGCACCTTTTCCAAGACAATGAAGAAAATGCATCCGAGTTCAACCCAAAAAGATTGCAAAGTGCACAAGTTTCCAGAATTGCTCAGTCTTTTTTTTTCACAGCATTGTTTTCCCCAAGTGGGGAAGTGCACCAGTCCTGGAGGTACTGCAATACCAGGTTGATGCGTGGAGTGGACAGAGCAAGCTCCCATTCCATCTCCCTGTTCCAAAAATCAATTTAATATATGGTCCCCAGATAGAGGACGTATCAGATATTAAACTGATAAGAACAGATACTACACTTGATCTTAGCCAAAAGGCCGAGAAGCGATGCCCACAAAGGGCTCGCCGGAAAGGCTGCTGCTCGGCAGCTACCCTGCTGACTCGGAGCAACGCTCTGCTGCAGAACCCCAGACTCCTCGGCCAGGAATAGCATTTGCATGACCAGCATGCCCGGCGATATTTTGCATGGCTCCGCCCCCAGATTTCCAAGGGTCCCAGAGCGCCAGGGCCGAGGCGGCCAGGCACAGGCTGCAGAGCTCTGCCCAGCCAAGCTGCAGCCTCGGCCTGGCACTGGCCCCGTCACCTAGCGGCGAAAGTCACCCTCAGCTGCCCAGGGGATGTTCCCCCAAGTGCGTCCCCCTCAGATAAGGCTTGGCCGTTCGGGGCCTTTCAGGGGTGAGGCAGGGCAAGGACAGTGTCCCCCATCTCCTCCTTGTGGGGCTGCTGCTGCAGGCCGAGTCTGGCTGGCTGGCTGGCTGGCTGGCACCTTTGCTTTGCAGCTCCCGTGAAAAGCGAGCAAAGGGGCAGACTTTTTTTCTCCTGTGACAGACACGACAGCACCTTTTCCAAGACAATGAAGAAAATGCATCCGAGTTCAACCCAAAAAGATTGCAAAGTGCACAAGTTTCCAGAATTGCTCAGTCTTTTTTTTTCACAGCATTGTTTTCGCCAAGTGGGGAAGTGCACCAGTCCTGGAGGTACTGCAATACCAGGTTGATGCGTGGAGTGGACAGAGCAAGCTCCCATTCCATCTCCCTGTTCCAAAAATCAATTTAATATATGGTCCCCAGATAGAGGACGTATCAGATATTAAACTGATAAAAACAGATACTACACTTGATCTTAGCCAAAAGGCCGAGAAGCGATGCCCACAAAGGGTTCACCGGAAAGACTGCTGCTCGGCAGCTACCCTGCTGACTCGGAGCAAGGCTCTGCTGCAGAACCCCAGACTCCTCGGCCAGGAATAGCATTTGCATGACCAGCATGCCCGGCGATATTTTGCATGGCTCCGCCCCCAGATTTCCAAGGGTCCCAGAGCGCCAGGGCCGAGGCGGCCAGGCACAGGCTGCAGAGCTCTGCCCAGCCAAGCTGCAGCCTCGGCCTGGCACTGGCCCCGTCACCTAGCGGCGAAAGTCACCCTCAGCTGCCCAGGGGATGTTCCCCCAAGTGCGTCCCCCTCAGATAAGGCTTGGCCGTTCGGGGCCTTTCAGGGGTGAGGCAGGGCAAGGACAGTGTCCCCCATCTCCTCCTTGTGGGGCTGCTGCTGCAGGCCGAGTCTGGCTGGCTGGCTGGCTGGCTGGCTGGCTGGCTGGCTGGCACCTTTGCTTTGCAGCTCCCGTGAAAAGCGAGCAAAGGGGCAGACTTTTTTTCTCCTGTGACAGACACGACAGCACCTTTTCCAAGACAATGAAGAAAATGCATCCGAGTTCAACCCAAAAAGATTGCAAAGTGCACAAGTTTCCAGAATTGCTCAGTCTTTTTTTTTCACAGCATTGTTTTCCCCAAGTGGGGAAGTGCACCAGTCCTGGAGGTACTGCAATACCAGGTTGATGCGTGGAGTGGACAGAGCAAGCTCCCATTCCATCTCCCTGTTCCAAAAATCAATTTAATATATGGTCCCCAGATAGAGGACGTATCAGATATTAAACTGATAAGAACAGATACTACACTTGATCTTAGCCAAAAGGCCGAGAAGCGATGCCCACAAAGGGTTCACCGGAAAGACTGCTGCTCGGCAGCTACCCTGCTGACTCGGAGCAACGCTCTGCTGCAGAACCCCAGACTCCTCGGCCAGGAATATCATTTGCATGACCAGCATGCCCGGCGATATTTTGCATGGCTCCGCCCCCAGATTTCCAAGGGTCCCAGAGCGCCAGGGCCGAGGCGGCCAGGCACAGGCTGCAGAGCTCTGCCCAGCCAAGCTGCAGCCTCGGCCTGGCACTGGCCCCGTCACCTAGCGGCGAAAGTCACCCTCAGCTGCCCAGGGGATGTTCCCCCAAGTGCGTCCCCCTCAGATAAGGCTTGGCCGTTCGGGGCCTTTCAGGGGTGAGGCAGGGCAAGGACAGTGTCCCCCATCTCCTCCTTGTGGGGCTGCTGCTGCAGGCCGAGTCTGGCTGGCTAGCTGGCTGGCTGGCTGGCTGGCTGGCTGGCACCTTTGCTTTGCAGCTCCCGTGAAAAGCGAGCAAAGGGGCAGACTTTTTTTCTCCTGTGACAGACACGACAGCACCTTTTCCAAGACAATGAAGAAAATGCATCCGAGTTCAACCCAAAAAGATTGCAAAGTGCACAAGTTTCCAGAATTGCTCAGTCTTTTTTTTTCACAGCATTGTTTTCCCCAAGTGGGGAAGTGCACCAGTCCTGGAGGTACTGCAATACCAGGTTGATGCGTGGAGTGGACAGAGCAAGCTCCCATTCCATCTCCCTGTTCCAAAAATCAATTTAATATATGGTCCCCAGATAGAGGACGTATCAGATATTAAACTGATAAGAACAGATACTACACTTGATCTTAGCCAAAAGGCCGAGAAGCGATGCCCACAAAGGGCTCGCCGGAAAGGCTGCTGCTCGGCAGCTACCCTGCTGACTCGGAGCAACGCTCTGCTGCAGAACCCCAGACTCCTCGGCCAGGAATAGCATTTGCATGACCAGCATGCCCGGCGATATTTTGCATGGCTCCGCCCCCAGATTTCCAAGGGTCCCAGAGCGCCAGGGCCGAGGCGGCCAGGCACAGGCTGCAGAGCTCTGCCCAGCCAAGCTGCAGCCTCGGCCTGGCACTGGCCCCGTCACCTAGCGGCGAAAGTCACCCTCAGCTGCCCAGGGGATGTTCCCCCAAGTGCGTCCCCCTCAGATAAGGCTTGGCCGTTCGGGGCCTTTCAGGGGTGAGGCAGGGCAAGGACAGTGTCCCCCATCTCCTCCTTGTGGGGCTGCTGCTGCAGGCCGAGTCTGGCTGGCTGGCTGGCTGGCTGGCACCTTTGCTTTGCAGCTCCCGTGAAAAGCGAGCAAAGGGGCAGACTTTTTTTCTCCTGTGACAGACACGACAGCACCTTTTCCAAGACAATGAAGAAAATGCATCCGAGTTCAACCCAAAAAGATTGCAAAGTGCACAAGTTTCCAGAATTGCTCAGTCTTTTTTTTTCACAGCATTGTTTTCGCCAAGTGGGGAAGTGCACCAGTCCTGGAGGTACTGCAATACCAGGTTGATGCGTGGAGTGGACAGAGCAAGCTCCCATTCCATCTCCCTGTTCCAAAAATCAATTTAATATATGGTCCCCAGATAGAGGACGTATCAGATATTAAACTGATAAAAACAGATACTACACTTGATCTTAGCCAAAAGGCCGAGAAGCGATGCCCACAAAGGGTTCACCGGAAAGACTGCTGCTCGGCAGCTACCCTGCTGACTCGGAGCAAGGCTCTGCTGCAGAACCCCAGACTCCTCGGCCAGGAATAGCATTTGCATGACCAGCATGCCCGGCGATATTTTGCATGGCTCCGCCCCCAGATTTCCAAGGGTCCCAGAGCGCCAGGGCCGAGGCGGCCAGGCACAGGCTGCAGAGCTCTGCCCAGCCAAGCTGCAGCCTCGGCCTGGCACTGGCCCCGTCACCTAGCGGCGAAAGTCACCCTCAGCTGCCCAGGGGATGTTCCCCCAAGTGCGTCCCCCTCAGATAAGGCTTGGCCGTTCGGGGCCTTTCAGGGGTGAGGCAGGGCAAGGACAGTGTCCCCCATCTCCTCCTTGTGGGGCTGCTGCTGCAGGCCGAGTCTGGCTGGCTGGCTGGCTGGCTGGCTGGCTGGCTGGCTGGCTGGCACCTTTGCTTTGCAGCTCCCGTGAAAAGCGAGCAAAGGGGCAGACTTTTTTTCTCCTGTGACAGACACGACAGCACCTTTTCCAAGACAATGAAGAAAATGCATCCGAGTTCAACCCAAAAAGATTGCAAAGTGCACAAGTTTCCAGAATTGCTCAGTCTTTTTTTTTTCACAGCATTGTTTTCCCCAAGTGGGGAAGTGCACCAGTCCTGGAGGTACTGCAATACCAGGTTGATGCGTGGAGTGGACAGAGCAAGCTCCCATTCCATCTCCCTGTTCCAAAAATCAATTTAATATATGGTCCCCAGATAGAGGACGTATCAGATATTAAACTGATAAGAACAGATACTACACTTGATCTTAGCCAAAAGGCCGAGAAGCGATGCCCACAAAGGGTTCACCGGAAAGACTGCTGCTCGGCAGCTACCCTGCTGACTCGGAGCAACGTTCTGCTGCAGAACCCCAGACTCCTCGGCCAGGAATATCATTTGCATGACCAGCATGCCCGGCGATATTTTGCATGGCTCCGCCCCCAGATTTCCAAGGGTCCCAGAGCGCCAGGGCCGAGGCGGCCAGGCACAGGCTGCAGAGCTCTGCCCAGCCAAGCTGCAGCCTCGGCCTGGCACTGGCCCCGTCACCTAGCGGCGAAAGTCACCCTCAGCTGCCCAGGGGATGTTCCCCCAAGTGCGTCCCCCTCAGATAAGGCTTGGCCGTTCGGGGCCTTTCAGGGGTGAGGCAGGGCAAGGACAGTGTCCCCCATCTCCTCCTTGTGGGGCTGCTGCTGCAGGCCGAGTCTGGCTGGCTGGCTGGCTGGCTGGCTGGCTGGCTGGCACCTTTGCTTTGCAGCTCCCGTGAAAAGCGAGCAAAGGGGCAGACTTTTTTTCTCCTGTGACAGACACGACAGCACCTTTTCCAAGACAATGAAGAAAATGCATCCGAGTTCAACCCAAAAAGATTGCAAAGTGCACAAGTTTCCAGAATTGCTCAGTCTTTTTTTTTCACAGCATTGTTTTCCCCAAGTGGGGAAGTGCACCAGTCCTGGAGGTACTGCAATACCAGGTTGATGCGTGGAGTGGACAGAGCAAGCTCCCATTCCATCTCCCTGTTCCAAAAATCAATTTAATATATGGTCCCCAGATAGAGGACGTATCAGATATTAAACTGATAAGAACAGATTTTTTTTTTTTTTTTTTTTTTTTTTTTTTTTTTTATACGGTCTCCTCTTCACCCCTTTAACCGTCCCAATCCTCCAATTTACAAAAAATGCCAATCAAAAAAACTCCAAATCAATAAGAGCCAATAAAAATTCCTCAAATTAAAAACACCAATTCAAAAAAAAAAAAAAAAAAAAAAAAAAAAAAAAAAAAGAAAAAAAACAAACAAAAAAATCCAAACTTGTCCAAAAGCCTATCACAAATTTTTTTTTTTTTTTTTTTTTCTTCTTTTCCCTTTTTCCTTTCTCTTTCTTCCTTTTCCTTTCCTTTTTTTTTTTTTCCTCCATTTTACCTCTCACATCTTCTTTCCTCATTTCGATACTATTTGAAAGATGCTTTTCCATCTCTAATGGCTGACCGACTTCGTTCAGACCTCTGTTTCCTCAACTTTCGTTCAGTCCCCTTCTTCAACAACCGAATCCCCACCTCCTTATTCTTCTCACTGTCTGATTCAGACTGCAAAACACCATAACTGTTCGACGTCTCCACCCCCTCAATGTCAGTCGTCTTAAAATGCCCCATTCCTTCAGCTTCTTTAATAATCACTCTTTCTTTTCGCAAAAGATTCTTAACATGCGATGTTAAAGAAGGGGATAAACCTGAACCTTGCTCAGTCGAAGAAACTCCCACTTCAGGGATCAAAGTACTTTTCTTCTTCACCGACTCCCTAGCTTGTGTCGCATCTTCTTTCTCGAACATCCCTCGTCTGAGATCCCGAAACGACCTGAATAATCTTTGATGCTCTTCCAAATCAACCGCCTCCCAGTCAGAATCCCTCCGAATATACAAATACTCTTCTGCTACCAATATTTCACGCTCAGGAGAAAATATCCCCTCATCTCCAAAGTTCTTCGGCCATTGTTTCATCATTTCCCTAACTTCATCATCTGTTAACAACTTTCCAACTTTCTCCGTAACCATTTCCTCCACCTGTTCTCCAACCACCAAGCAAGCTGTGACTCCACCATCCTCCTGATTAATTCCACTTCCACTGGCTACTTGAGCACATGTAACTTTGTCTATTTCCTCCACAAACTCAACATCATCTGCCTCTTCAAATTTTTCCACATCCTCCACCCGTGTTGTATCCACACACACCTCCTGCTGAACACCACTTCTACTAGCCACTTGAGCATACGTGCGTGATACACTAGGACACCTTTCAACAATATGTCCTTCCAAATCACAAAAAGTACACCGCAGTATCTGGTCACAATCCGAGAATATATGACCATGCTTGCCACAATTCCAGCATTTATCCTTCGGACAGCTTTGTTTCATGTGTCCAAACTTCCGACAGAACCTACAAAAAACAGGTTGATTAGGGTAATATAAATACCCATTCTGTTCTTGAATCCTAAAAACCCCCGGGGGGTGACATAAACCTCCAATACCTTCAGCTTGTTTCTTAAACACTACCACAAATCTCCGATTTCCATTAAAATATCCGAATTTATTCTTCTGCTCCTGTCCCCCATTCACTTCTTCACAATAATTCAAGAGCCAATTCCTAATCTTCTCAGCTGATACAAACGGATTGTACATATGTACAGTCAATGGAACCTTTTGACGAAGGTAACAAATCTCCACCAAGATACCTTCCAAGATAACATTCTGATCTTTACCTGCTCTATACATTTCATACGCACCTAATGAGGAAGCTTCATCTGTAAAGGTGAAATCATAAATACAAGCCAATCGATGCTCCTGCATACAATAAACTTTACTTTTGTCAGTTTGAAGTGCGTCAAAAAGTACCTTTGTGACTACATAGTCAAAATCCTTTTCTTCCCGAAAATCTTGCTGAACTGTAACCCGGATGGAATTTCTCATCTGCGTCGCCGGCGGTATGGTCCAAGGTGCAGCAGCCATGACGAAAGACTGGCCTGCCGTGCACTCCTCCAATATTCCAAACGAAACTTCAAATGGTGACGTCAGCCACCCCCCCTCCTCCTCCTCCTCAGGGAGGGAGGGCGACTGTCTTCTCTCCGCACGAAAAAAGCCCGGTCCCACGTCAATCAAACGAAAGCTTCTCCAGCCCTTCAGACATGATCAGTAGCCCACTCCCCGACCCGAAGGTCAGGGAGGCCAGCTGTAAAGAGAGTCAACCTTGGACTGGGCAAGCCAGACAACGAAGGCGAATCTCGACACTTGATCTTAGCCAAAAGGCCGAGAAGCGATGCCCACAAAGGGCTCGCCGGAAAGGCTGCTGCTCGGCAGCTACCCTGCTGACTCGGAGCAACGCTCTGCTGCAGAACCCCAGACTCCTCGGCCAGGAATAGCATTTGCATGACCAGCATGCCCGGCGATATTTTGCATGGCTCCGCCCCCAGATTTCCAAGGGTCCCAGAGCGCCAGGGCCGAGGCGGCCAGGCACAGGCTGCAGAGCTCTGCCCAGCCAAGCTGCAGCCTCGGCCTGGCACTGGCCCCGTCACCTAGCGGCGAAAGTCACCCTCAGCTGCCCAGGGGATGTTCCCCCAAGTGCGTCCCCCTCAGATAAGGCTTGGCCGTTCGGGGCCTTTCAGGGGTGAGGCAGGGCAAGGACAGTGTCCCCCATCTCCTCCTTGTGGGGCTGCTGCTGCAGGCCGAGTCTGGCTGGCTGGCTGGCTGGCTGGCTGGCTGGCTGGCTGGCTGGCACCTTTGCTTTGCAGCTCCCGTGAAAAGCGAGCAAAGGGGCAGACTTTTTTTCTCCTGTGACAGACACGACAGCACCTTTTCCAAGACAATGAAGAAAATGCATCCGAGTTCAACCCAAAAAGATTGCAAAGTGCACAAGTTTCCAGAATTGCTCAGTCTTTTTTTTTCACAGCATTGTTTTCCCCAAGTGGGGAAGTGCACCAGTCCTGGAGGTACTGCAATACCAGGTTGATGCGTGGAGTGGACAGAGCAAGCTCCCATTCCATCTCCCTGTTCCAAAAATCAATTTAATATATGGTCCCCAGATAGAGGACGTATCAGATATTAAACTGATAAGAACAGATACTACACTTGATCTTAGCCAAAAGGCCGAGAAGCGATGCCCACAAAGGGTTCACCGGAAAGACTGCTGCTCGGCAGCTACCCTGCTGACTCGGAGCAACGTTCTGCTGCAGAACCCCAGACTCCTCGGCCAGGAATATCATTTGCATGACCAGCATGCCCGGCGATATTTTGCATGGCTCCGCCCCCAGATTTCCAAGGGTCCCAGAGCGCCAGGGCCGAGGCGGCCAGGCACAGGCTGCAGAGCTCTGCCCAGCCAAGCTGCAGCCTCGGCCTGGCACTGGCCCCGTCACCTAGCGGCGAAAGTCACCCTCAGCTGCCCAGGGGATGTTCCCCCAAGTGCGTCCCCCTCAGATAAGGCTTGGCCGTTCGGGGCCTTTCAGGGGTGAGGCAGGGCAAGGACAGTGTCCCCCATCTCCTCCTTGTGGGGCTGCTGCTGCAGGCCGAGTCTGGCTGGCTGGCTGGCTGGCTGGCTGGCTGGCTGGCTGGCACCTTTGCTTTGCAGCTCCCATGAAAAGCGAGCAAAGGGGCAGACTTTTTTTCTCCTGTGACAGACACGACAGCACCTTTTCCAAGACAATGAAGAAAATGCATCCGAGTTCAACCCAAAAAGATTGCAAAGTGCACAAGTTTCCAGAATTGCTCAGTCTTTTTTTTTCACAGCATTGTTTTCCCCAAGTGGGGAAGTGCACCAGTCCTGGAGGTACTGCAATACCAGGTTGATGCGTGGAGTGGACAGAGCAAGCTCCCATTCCATCTCCCTGTTCCAAAAATCAATTTAATATATGGTCCCCAGATAGAGGACGTATCAGATATTAAACTGATAAGAACAGATACTACACTTGATCTTAGCCAAAAGGCCGAGAAGCGATGCCCACAAAGGGCTCGCCGGAAAGGCTGCTGCTCGGCAGCTACCCTGCTGACTCGGAGCAACGCTCTGCTGCAGAACCCCAGACTCCTCGGCCAGGAATAGCATTTGCATGACCAGCATGCCCGGCGATATTTTGCATGGCTCCGCCCCCAGATTTCCAAGGGTCCCAGAGCGCCAGGGCCGAGGCGGCCAGGCACAGGCTGCAGAGCTCTGCCCAGCCAAGCTGCAGCCTCGGCCTGGCACTGGCCCCGTCACCTAGCGGCGAAAGTCACCCTCAGCTGCCCAGGGGATGTTCCCCCAAGTGCGTCCCCCTCAGATAAGGCTTGGCCGTTCGGGGCCTTTCAGGGGTGAGGCAGGGCAAGGACAGTGTCCCCCATCTCCTCCTTGTGGGGCTGCTGCTGCAGGCCGAGTCTGGCTGGCTGGCTGGCTGGCTGGCACCTTTGCTTTGCAGCTCCCGTGAAAAGCGAGCAAAGGGGCAGACTTTTTTTCTCCTGTGACAGACACGACAGCACCTTTTCCAAGACAATGAAGAAAATGCATCCGAGTTCAACCCAAAAAGATTGCAAAGTGCACAAGTTTCCAGAATTGCTCAGTCTTTTTTTTTCACAGCATTGTTTTCGCCAAGTGGGGAAGTGCACCAGTCCTGGAGGTACTGCAATACCAGGTTGATGCGTGGAGTGGACAGAGCAAGCTCCCATTCCATCTCCCTGTTCCAAAAATCAATTTAATATATGGTCCCCAGATAGAGGACGTATCAGATATTAAACTGATAAAAACAGATACTACACTTGATCTTAGCCAAAAGGCCGAGAAGCGATGCCCACAAAGGGTTCACCGGAAAGACTGCTGCTCGGCAGCTACCCTGCTGACTCGGAGCAAGGCTCTGCTGCAGAACCCCAGACTCCTCGGCCAGGAATAGCATTTGCATGACCAGCATGCCCGGCGATATTTTGCATGGCTCCGCCCCCAGATTTCCAAGGGTCCCAGAGCGCCAGGGCCGAGGCGGCCAGGCACAGGCTGCAGAGCTCTGCCCAGCCAAGCTGCAGCCTCGGCCTGGCACTGGCCCCGTCACCTAGCGGCGAAAGTCACCCTCAGCTGCCCAGGGGATGTTCCCCCAAGTGCGTCCCCCTCAGATAAGGCTTGGCCGTTCGGGGCCTTTCAGGGGTGAGGCAGGGCAAGGACAGTGTCCCCCATCTCCTCCTTGTGGGGCTGCTGCTGCAGGCCGAGTCTGGCTGGCTGGCTGGCTGGCTGGCTGGCTGGCTGGCACCTTTGCTTTGCAGCTCCCGTGAAAAGCGAGCAAAGGCGCAGACTTTTTTTCTCCTGTGACAGACACGACAGCACCTTTTCCAAGACAATGAAGAAAATGCATCCGAGTTCAACCCAAAAAGATTGCAAAGTGCACAAGTTTCCAGAATTGCTCAGTCTTTTTTTTTCACAGCATTGTTTTCCCCAAGTGGGGAAGTGCACCAGTCCTGGAGGTACTGCAATACCAGGTTGATGCGTGGAGTGGACAGAGCAAGCTCCCATTCCATCTCCCTGTTCCAAAAATCAATTTAATATATGGTCCCCAGATAGAGGACGTATCAGATATTAAACTGATAACAAAAGAAACTACACTTGATCTTAGCCAAAAGGCCGAGAAGCGATGCCCACAAAGGGTTCACCGGAAAGACTGCTGCTCGGCAGCTACCCTGCTGACTCGGAGCAACGCTCTGCTGCAGAACCCCAGACTCCTCGGCCAGGAATAGCATTTGCATGACCAGCATGCCCGGCGATATTTTGCATGGCTCCGCCCCCAGATTTCCAAGGGTCCCAGAGCGCCAGGGCCGAGGCGGCCAGGCACAGGCTGCAGAGCTCTGCCCAGCCAAGCTGCAGCCTCGGCCTGGCACTGGCCCCGTCACCTAGCGGCGAAAGTCACCCTCAGCTGCCCAGGGGATGTTCCCCCAAGTGCGTCCCCCTCAGATAAGGCTTGGCCGTTCGGGGCCTTTCAGGGGTGAGGCAGGGCAAGGACAGTGTCCCCCATCTCCTCCTTGTGGGGCTGCTGCTGCAGGCCGAGTCTGGCTGGCTGGCTGGCTGGCTGGCTGGCACCTTTGCTTTGCAGCTCCCGTGAAAAGCGAGCAAAGGGGCAGACTTTTTTTCTCCTGTGACAGACACGACAGCACCTTTTCCAAGACAATGAAGAAAATGCATCCGAGTTCAACCCAAAAAGATTGCAAAGTGCACAAGTTTCCAGAATTGCTCAGAATTGCTCAGTCTTTTTTTTTCACAGCATTGTTTTCCCCAAGTGGGGAAGTGCACCAGTCCTGGAGGTACTGCAATACCAGGTTGATGCGTGGAGTGGACAGAGCAAGCTCCCATTCCATCTCCCTGTTCCAAAAATCAATTTAATATATGGTCCCCAGATAGAGGATGTATCAGATATTAAACTGATAAGAACAGATTTTTTTTTTTTTTTTTTTTTTTTTTTTTTTTTTTTCTCTTGTCTCCTCATCACCCCTTTAACCGTCCCAAACCTCCAATTATTTACAAATCAGGAAAAAAAAAGGAAAAATAGACCAAATCAAAAAAAATGTCAAATCAAAAAAAGCCAAATAAAAAACGTACAACTACATTTCTAATTTGTTCACTTCTCCTCAATTTTAGAGGTTCAAGAAACCAAAATCTAGGATGTTAAAAGCCTCCAATTTTTCTGCTGCCACATAAATTGGGCTTGTACTTCTCCCTGTCTTTTAACATCCAGGCAATAATATATATATAGACAGCTCAAAGCCAACTTAACACATTCTTGAGGAGAAATCTGAGCATGTTGTATGACCAACAAACTCCTCGATTTCCATAATGCTTCCTTTATAGATGAACCAATCTGAAACAAAAGCCTATTATTCAATTCTTCTTTCTTCCATTGATATCCCAATAATACCATGTCATAAGTAATGTTTCTTACTCCAGTCACTGCAAAAATCAGGGGTTGAAAAAACTCCCATACACAAGTTGCATACTGACATTGCCACAAAAAATGATAAATAGACTCTGTCTGTACACAACCCTCTCTCGGGCACACAGCCGTTGCATAAAATCCCTCAAGGGGAGTGCATTCATTAATATCAGCCAATTTATATCTTTTTGTCTATTTGTGGCTTTAGTACTCGAAAAAAAATTCCATACCCTTAACAGTCTTGGCCCACTCAAATTACCCACTGGTTCAGGTAATTCTCTTTGTTGTAACGTTTTCAAAATTTTCCCGGGATCTATCCTCTCCTCATACAACAATTCCACTGGATTCACTAAAGGCAAAAACCACTGAAAACATTGATAAAAAACAGGTAATATCCACGCTTTTGGCAATAAATTACTTTTCTGTATAATGTGAAATCGATCCAACACATTTGCTACCGCATATCTTACAAAGAAGGCCGCCAATGACTTTGAATGTTTCACTGTATTTACACAAAACGCTATATAATGCCCAGCCAAAAATAATTCTAAATTCGGAACTCCTCTGCCTCCCAAAACCTGGGGTTTATACATTACATTTCTTCGAACCTTATCCATCTTGGAGCCCCATAAAAATAAAAAGAATAAACGCTGTAATCGCACTACTTGATACTTTGTGGGTGGAAAAACCAATGCTAAGAAAAGTAAAATAGGTAATAAAACAGCTTTCATTAACATAATCTTTCCTGTAATTGTCAAACTCCTTAACTGCCAATAACTTACTTTACTCTCTACTTGTTTAGTTACCTCATCCCATTGTTCTATCCCATCCATACATTTATTAAAAACTATTCCCAATACTTTCACACTCTCTCGTGCTCTACTGACCGGACAATAATACAAATTATCCCATTCACCCACAGTGAACAAAGTACACTTACTTTTATTTAATTTAAAACCTGCTGCTTGACAAAAACGTTCTGTTTGGGATACCGCTTGCACTACCGACTGGGCATCTCCACACAGAATTGACACATCATCCATGTAACCAATAGATTTCACCTGTCTTCTTGTTCCTGGAACTGAAGCACCTACTATTCCCCCATGATCTCGTAAACTCATATGCAAAGGCTCAATCGCACACACATAGATCAGAGCCGACAATGGACATCCCTGACGTACTCCCGACAAAATCGGTATCCTTTCAGATAAAACACCTTTTAACCGAATTTGACTGAAAGCCCCTTTATACAAAATTGAAATATAACGTAAAAAAAGACTCGGACATCCCATTCTTCCTAAAACTCTCAACATAAAACCATGTGATACTCTATCATAAGCCTTCTCAAAATCCAAATTCAAAACGCCTAACGATGTTCCCCTTTCTTTTGCTGCACTTACCGAATCCCTAATAATCAACAAACTCTCGTGTATGCGTCTTCCTGGAACGGCACATGTTTGATCAACATGCACCAAATCCTTTATCACCACCCTCAGCCGATTTGCAATCACTTTCGCTAAAATTTTATAGTCAACATTCAACAACGTAATTGGCCTCCAATTTTTTATATCTTCTTTATCCCCTTTTTTATATATAAGGGTTATTATGCCCTTTTTCATACTAGGACTCAAATTTCCCGTACTAAAACACTCATCTATCACATCCACCAATACAGGTCCCAAAATATCCCAAAATTTCATATACCATTCACTAGGTAATCCATCGCTACCCGGGGATTTTCCCCGTGCAGCCGACATCACTGCTACACTTACCTCCTCTAACGAAAAAGATTCTACCATTTTTTCTTTTTGTTCTGCTTCTAATAAATCTTGTATAGGCGCACAAAAACTTTCTTCTTGTTCCACATCCAATGCCTTCTCAGAATACAATTCAATAAAAAAACTCCTGTGCAATATGCAAACTGTTATTCAATTCATCTCCCACTACTCCTTTTGTATTATTAAATTCTTCCGAACTCCTTCTATGAGAACACAATGATTTAAAGAAAAATCTAGTACATTTCTCACCTTCCTCGAAATGCTTCACTCTTGAATTGAATATAATCGTCCTCTCCTTCTCCTGCATCCATTTCTGAATTTCCCTTTTCACAATGTCTAAATCCTCCCGTACGTCCACACCCATATCTTGTAATTTATACAAAGTCTGCTGTGAGCCTACTAACATCCTATAATCAGAATTCTTTTTCCTGACCAATTCCTGACCACTTTTAATAAAAAACTTCTTCGTATTAAATTTCACCACTTCCCACCATTCTATTAAAGAGGAGTAAGACTTATACTGTAACACCCATTTTTCCAACAATCTCCTAAAACTAAAACACGTGTCTTCATTCTCCAACAATTGCACATTTAGCTTCCACAAATTCCTCCCTCTCGGTGTATATGACAACAATCTAACCGTCGAAAGTACCAAATGATGGTCAGAAAATAGCGTAGGAATAACATCAGTATCGCTTATTGCAAAGATTCTTGATACAAAAATAAAATCAATTCTGGATGATACCAACCCATTATTTCCCCTATATGTAAACCTTTTCTCTGTACCATCACATACCGCATGCGTATCTATAAGATGCAAATCCTCCACTAAATCCTTCAACAATTTGGACGACGTATCTTTGTTTTCAACACTCACCATTCTTCCATCTCTTTTTCTATCCGCAGGATGTAATATACAATTAAAATCACCTGCTACTATCAAAGGAGTATTTCCCACACAAAAAGACCGTAGGTTCCTAAACAAGGCACACCTCTCTTTTACCTTTGCATTAGCATATATGCTCAACAATTTATGTTCAACATTCTGCCAATCAAAGGATATTTGTAAAATACGTCCTGGAATCAACTCAACATGTTTTACATTCATCATCAGATGTGAATTGAATAAAACTGCCGTACCCGCATTCCTATCATCATTAGCTCCAGACCACACCGACATGCCATTAGTCCACTCTGCACACCACTTCAGATTCGACCCATCCCAATTCATAACGCATTCTTGCAAACAAAAAATGTCACATGAAATTGACGCTAAAAATGCAAACAGTGCTGTCCTCTTTGAACTACTATTAATTCCTCTTACATTCAATGTTGCCACTCTCAAAGTGGTATTATAAAGAGGCTCCATCAAATCATATATTCTCACTTATCTTCGTTTGGACCGACTACGGTCCTTATTCTTCGTTTGTTTATGACGCGAAATCCCTCTTATGTCTACATCAGTTTCCACACTTTCACCATCCGTATCTTCCAAAACATCCGATTTCTGAGTAAATTGAACCTCTACTGGGTCCACAAAACCTTCAGACAGGGCTCCATATTTATTCGGCATTTCTAATTCCTGGCAAAAAGAAGATTCCTGCGATTCACTCCTTTCTTTGTCTCTTTTATTCTGAGTTGTATTTTTTTGCACTTGGTTTCTCCAGCTTCTGATCTCTGGTCCTGTACACTTATTCATTTGGTCAATCGTTGCTCTTTCTCTATCCGACTGACTTTTCACCATTACTCCTTTGTCCTTCAAATCCACCTCTTTACCCAATACACCAACATTTTCTATTCCACTCTGGACCTCTTCCATTGTAACAGTTTCATCCATTTCTCGGGAACACATCCCCCATTTCTTTTTAAATTCCAAAATCAAATCGGCAGCATTTTCCACATTTTCTCTCGCTTCACAATCTTGTATGAAACCGCTAATCCAATTCTTATATTCCAGATCTGAACCATATATATTATATGCCATTCTACTTGGTATACTACACAAATACTCTCTCACTTCCTCCAATATAACTTTTTTTTTATTAGTTTCAGCTACCACTTCGACTGTAATCTCACCAACCACTGCCTGGGCATATGTCTTTGGAGTATTCGGACAATTATCTACTATATGTCCCAGCAAACTACAACCCTCACATTTTAGTGGACTATCACAGTCTGCTTTTTTATGGCTCTTACTTCCGCAATTTCTACATTTATCTCTCGGACACTCCTGTTTGGTGTGCCCAAAAATTCTACAGAACCTACAAAAAGTAGGCTGATTAGGGTAGTACAAATACCCACTATGGTCGTGGATTTTGAACATACTCGGAGGGTGACATACTCCCCCCATTCGCTCTGGATCCTTTTTCAATACTACCACAAACCTTCGATTCCCATTAAAGATGTCATATTTGTTTCTCATCTCATGTCCACCTTTGATTTCCTCGCAATAATTCGAAAGCCAATTCTTGATAACATCAACCGAAACAAAAGGGTTATACATATGAACCGTTAGCGGAATCCTCTGACGAATATAACACAATGTGACCGCAACACCCTCCAAAATTTTGTTCTTCTCCTTCTCCATTCTATAAACTTCATATGCATTCAATGACGACTGTTCATCTTTAAAGGTGATATCATACGTAAAAACAGTACGATGTTCCTGCATACAAAACAAACTTCCTTTATCGACCTGTAATACTTCAAACAGTACTTTTTTGACAACAAAGTCAAAATCTTTTTCCTTCTCGAAACCTTGCTGAACCGTAATCCGAATTGAATACCTTAGTTCCGTTGCTGGTGGTATGTTTCTAGAAGACTCCGCCATACTGGACAACGTCGCCATACTTCTTTCCACGAGTCCAAAAATCCCGTATCTCCGTAAAGCCACCCCCTCTCCACCTCAGGGAGAGAGGGTGACTGCCGCTTGCACAAAAAGCAGAACCTCTCCAATAGCAGGGTGACGAAAGATTCCAGTCCTCTTAAGCTAGATCAGTAGCCCACCCCCAGACCCAAAAAGGTCCGGGGGCATCAGCTGCAAAGAAAAGTCTACCTGTGCCGGACAAGCCAGACAAAACAAGTGACTCTCTGCACTTGATCTAGGCCAAAAGGCCGAGAAGCGATGCCCACAAAGGGTTCACCGGAAAGACTGCTGCTCGGCAGCTACCCTGCTGACTCGGAGCAACGCTCTGCTGCAGAACCCCAGACTCCTCGGCCAGGAATATCATTTGCATGACCAGCATGCCCGGCGATATTTTGCATGGCTCCGCCCCCAGATTTCCAAGGGTCCCAGAGCGCCAGGGCCGAGGCGGCCAGGCACAGGCTGCAGAGCTCTGCCCAGCCAAGCTGCAGCCTCGGCCTGGCACTGGCCCCGTCACCTAGCGGCGAAAGTCACCCTCAGCTGCCCAGGGGATGTTCCCCCAAGTGCGTCCCCCTCAGATAAGGCTTGGCCGTTCGGGGCCGTTCGGGGCCTTTCAGGGGTGAGGCAGGGCAAGGACAGTGTCCCCCATCTCCTCCTTGTGGGGCTGCTGCTGCAGGCCGAGTCTGGCTGGCTGGCTGGCTGGCTGGCTGGCTGGCACCTTTGCTTTGCAGCTCCCGTGAAAAGCGAGCAAAGGCGCAGACTTTTTTTCTCCTGTGACAGACACGACAGCACCTTTTCCAAGACAATGAAGAAAATGCATCCGAGTTCAACCCAAAAAGATTGCAAAGTGCACAAGTTTCCAGAATTGCTCAGTCTTTTTTTTTCACAGCATTGTTTTCCCCAAGTGGGGAAGTGCACCAGTCCTGGAGGTACTGCAATACCAGGTTGATGCGTGGAGTGGACAGAGCAAGCTCCCATTCCATCTCCCTGTTCCAAAAATCAATTTAATATATGGTCCCCAGATAGAGGACGTATCAGATATTAAACTGATAAAAAAAGAAACTACACTTGATCTTAGCCAAAAGGCCGAGAAGCGATGCCCACAAAGGGTTCACCGGAAAGACTGCTGCTCGGCAGCTACCCTGCTGACTCGGAGCAACGCTCTGCTGCAGAACCCCAGACTCCTCGGCCAGGAATAGCATTTGCATGACCAGCATGCCCGGCGATATTTTGCATGGCTCCGCCCCCAGATTTCCAAGGGTCCCAGAGCGCCAGGGCCGAGGCGGCCAGGCACAGGCTGCAGAGCTCTGCCCAGCCAAGCTGCAGCCTCGGCCTGGCACTGGCCCCGTCACCTAGCGGCGAAAGTCACCCTCAGCTGCCCAGGGGATGTTCCCCCAAGTGCGTCCCCCTCAGATAAGGCTTGGCCGTTCGGGGCCTTTCAGGGGTGAGGCAGGGCAAGGACAGTGTCCCCCCATCTCCTCCTTGTGGGGCTGCTGCTGCAGGCCGAGTCTGGCTGGCTGGCTGGCTGGCTGGCTGGCACGCTGGCACCTTTGCTTTGCAGCTCCCGTGAAAAGCGAGCAAAGGGGCAGACTTTTTTTCTCCTGTGACAGACACGACAGCACCTTTTCCAAGACAATGAAGAAAATGCATCCGAGTTCAACCCAAAAAGATTGCAAAGTGCACAAGTTTCCAGAATTGCTCAGTCTTTTTTTTTCACAGCATTGTTTTCCCCAAGTGGGGAAGTGCACCAGTCCTGGAGGTACTGCAATACCAGGTTGATGCGTGGAGTGGACAGAGCAAGCTCCCATTCCATCTCCCTGTTCCAAAAATCAATTTAATATATGGTCCCCAGATAGAGGACGTATCAGATATTAAACTGATAAGAACAGATACTACACTTGATCTTAGCCAAAAGGCCGAGAAGCGATGCCCACAAAGGGTTCACCGGAAAGACTGCTGCTCGGCAGCTACCCTGCTGACTCGGAGCAACGCTCTGCTGCAGAACCCCAGACTCCTCGGCCAGGAATATCATTTGCATGACCAGCATGCCCGGCGATATTTTGCATGGCTCCGCCCCCAGATTTCCAAGGGTCCCAGAGCGCCAGGGCCGAGGCGGCCAGGCACAGGCTGCAGAGCTCTGCCCAGCCAAGCTGCAGCCTCGGCCTGGCACTGGCCCCGTCACCTAGCGGCGAAAGTCACCCTCAGCTGCCCAGGGGATGTTCCCCCAAGTGCGTCCCCCTCAGATAAGGCTTGGCCGTTCGGGGCCTTTCAGGGGTGAGGCAGGGCAAGGACAGTGTCCCCCATCTCCTCCTTGTGGGGCTGCTGCTGCAGGCCGAGTCTGGCTGGCTGGCTGGCTGGCTGGCTGGCACCTTTGCTTTGCAGCTCCCGTGAAAAGCGAGCAAAGGGGCAGACTTTTTTTCTCCTGTGACAGACACGACAGCACCTTTTCCAAGACAATGAAGAAAATGCATCCGAGTTCAACCCAAAAAGATTGCAAAGTGCACAAGTTTCCAGAATTGCTCAGTCTTTTTTTTTCACAGCATTGTTTTCCCCAAGTGGGGAAGTGCACCAGTCCTGGAGGTACTGCAATACCAGGTTGATGCGTGGAGTGGACAGAGCAAGCTCCCATTCCATCTCCCTGTTCCAAAAATCAATTTAATATATGGTCCCCAGATAGAGGACGTATCAGATATTAAACTGATAAAAAAAGAAACTACACTTGATCTTAGCCAAAAGGCCGAGAAGCGATGCCCACAAAGGGTTCACCGGAAAGACTGCTGCTCGGCAGCTACCCTGCTGACTCGGAGCAACGCTCTGCTGCAGAACCCCAGACTCCTCGGCCAGGAATAGCATTTGCATGACCAGCATGCCCGGCGATATTTTGCATGGCTCCGCCCCCAGATTTCCAAGGGTCCCAGAGCGCCAGGGCCGAGGCGGCCAGGCACAGGCTGCAGAGCTCTGCCCAGCCAAGCTGCAGCCTCGGCCTGGCACTGGCCCCGTCACCTAGCGGCGAAAGTCACCCTCAGCTGCCCAGGGGATGTTCCCCCAAGTGCGTCCCCCTCAGATAAGGCTTGGCCGTTCGGGGCCTTTCAGGGGTGAGGCAGGGCAAGGACAGTGTCCCCCATCTCCTCCTTGTGGGGCTGCTGCTGCAGGCCGAGTCTGGCTGGCTGGCTGGCTGGCTGGCTGGCACCTTTGCTTTGCAGCTCCCGTGAAAAGCGAGCAAAGGGGCAGACTTTTTTTCTCCTGTGACAGACACGACAGCACCTTTTCCAAGACAATGAAGAAAATGCATCCGAGTTCAACCCAAAAAGATTGCAAAGTGCACAAGTTTCCAGAATTGCTCAGTCTTTTTTTTTCACAGCATTGTTTTCCCCAAGTGGGGAAGTGCACCAGTCCTGGAGGTACTGCAATACCAGGTTGATGCGTGGAGTGGACAGAGCAAGCTCCCATTCCATCTCCCTGTTCCAAAAATCAATTTAATATATGGTCCCCAGATAGAGGATGTATCAGATATTAAACTGATAAGAACAGATTTTTTTTTTTTTTTTTTTTTTTTTTTCTCTTGTCTCCTCATTACCCCTTTAACCGTCCCAAACCTCCAATTATTTACAAATCAGGAAAAAAAAAAGGAAAAATAGACCAAATCAAAAAAAATGTCAAATCAAAAAAAGCCAAATAAAAAACGTACAACTACATTTCTAATTTGTTCACTTCTCCTCAATTTTAGAGGTTCAAGAAACCAAAATCTAGGATGTTAAAAGCCTCCAATTTTTCTGCTGCCACATAAATTGGGCTTGTACTTCTCCCTGTCTTTTAACATCCAGGCAATAATATATATATAGACAGCTCAAAGCCAACTTAACACATTCTTGAGGAGAAATCTGAGCATGTTGTATGACCAACAAACTCCTCGATTTCCATAATGCTTCCTTTATAGATGAACCAATCTGAAACAAAAGCCTATTATTCAATTCTTCTTTCTTCCATTGATATCCCAATAATACCATGTCATAAGTAATGTTTCTTACTCCAGTCACTGCAAAAATCAGGGGTTGAAAAAACTCCCATACACAAGTTGCATACTGACATTGCCACAAAAAATGATAAATAGACTCTGTCTGTACACAACCCTCTCTCGGGCACACAGCCGTTCTGGACATTTGCCTCCGATGCATAAAATCCCTCAAGGGGAGTGCATTCATTAATATCAGCCAATTTATATCTTTTTGTCTATTTGTGGCTTTAGTACTCGAAAAAAAATTCCATACCCTTAACAGTCTTGGCCCACTCAAATTACCCACTGGTTCAGGTAATTCTCTTTGTTGTAACGTTTTCAAAATTTTCCCGGGATCTATCCTCTCCTCATACAACAATTCCACTGGATTCACTAAAGGCAAAAACCACTGAAAACATTGATAAAAAACAGGTAATATCCACGCTTTTGGCAATAAATTACTTTTCTGTATAATGTGAAATCGATCCAACACATTTGCTACCGCATATCTTACAAAGAAGGCCGCCAATGACTTTGAATGTTTCACTGTATTTACACAAAACGCTATATAATGCCCAGCCAAAAATAATTCTAAATTCGGAACTCCTCTGCCTCCCAAAACCTGGGGTTTATACATTACATTTCTTCGAACCTTATCCATCTTGGAGCCCCATAAAAATAAAAAGAATAAACGCTGTAATCGCACTACTTGATACTTTGTGGGTGGAAAAACCAATGCTAAGAAAAGTAAAATAGGTAATAAAACAGCTTTCATTAACATAATCTTTCCTGTAATTGTCAAACTCCTTAACTGCCAATAACTTACTTTACTCTCTACTTGTTTAGTTACCTCATCCCATTGTTCTATCCCATCCATACATTTATTAAAAACTATTCCCAATACTTTCACACTCTCTCGTGCTCTACTGACCGGACAATAATACAAATTATCCCATTCACCCACAGTGAACAAAGTACACTTACTTTTATTTAATTTAAAACCTGCTGCTTGACAAAAACGTTCTGTTTGGGATACCGCTTGCACTACCGACTGGGCATCTCCACACAGAATTGACACATCATCCATGTAACCAATAGATTTCACCTGTCTTCTTGTTCCTGGAACTGAAGCACCTACTATTCCCCCATGATCTCGTAAACTCATATGCAAAGGCTCAATCGCACACACATAGATCAGAGCCGACAATGGACATCCCTGACGTACTCCCGACAAAATCGGTATCCTTTCAGATAAAACACCTTTTAACCGAATTTGACTGAAAGCCCCTTTATACAAAATTGAAATATAACGTAAAAAAAGACTCGGACATCCCATTCTTCCTAAAACTCTCAACATAAAACCATGTGATACTCTATCATAAGCCTTCTCAAAATCCAAATTCAAAACGCCTAACGATGTTCCCCTTTCTTTTGCTGCACTTACCGAATCCCTAATAATCAACAAACTCTCGTGTATGCGTCTTCCTGGAACGGCACATGTTTGATCAACATGCACCAAATCCTTTATCACCACCCTCAGCCGATTTGCAATCACTTTCGCTAAAATTTTATAGTCAACATTCAACAACGTAATTGGCCTCCAATTTTTTATATCTTCTTTATCCCCTTTTTTATATATAAGGGTTATTATGCCCTTTTTCATACTAGGACTCAAATTTCCCGTACTAAAACACTCATCTATCACATCCACCAATACAGGTCCCAAAATATCCCAAAATTTCATATACCATTCACTAGGTAATCCATCGCTACCCGGGGATTTTCCCCGTGCAGCCGACATCACTGCTACACTTACCTCCTCTAACGAAAAAGATTCTACCATTTTTTCTTTTTGTTCTGCTTCTAATAAATCTTGTATAGGCGCACAAAAACTTTCTTCTTGTTCCACATCCAATGCCTTCTCAGAATACAATTCAATAAAAAACTCCTGTGCAATATGCAAACTGTTATTCAATTCATCTCCCACTACTCCTTTTGTATTATTAAATTCTTCCGAACTCCTTCTATGAGAACACAATGATTTAAAGAAAAATCTAGTACATTTCTCACCTTCCTCGAAATGCTTCACTCTTGAATTGAATATAATCGTCCTCTCCTTCTCCTGCATCCATTTCTGAATTTCCCTTTTCACAATGTCTAAATCCTCCCGTACGTCCACACCCATATCTTGTAATTTATACAAAGTCTGCTGTGAGCCTACTAACATCCTATAATCAGAATTCTTTTTCCTGACCAATTCCTGACCACTTTTAATAAAAAACTTCTTCGTATTAAATTTCACCACTTCCCACCATTCTATTAAAGAGGAGTAAGACTTATACTGTAACACCCATTTTTCCAACAATCTCCTAAAACTAAAACACGTGTCTTCATTCTCCAACAATTGCACATTTAGCTTCCACAAATTCCTCCCTCTCGGTGTATATGACAACAATCTAACCGTCGAAAGTACCAAATGATGGTCAGAAAATAGCGTAGGAATAACATCAGTATCGCTTATTGCAAAGATTCTTGATACAAAAATAAAATCAATTCTGGATGATACCAACCCATTATTTCCCCTATATGTAAACCTTTTCTCTGTACCATCACATACCGCATGCGTATCTATAAGATGCAAATCCTCCACTAAATCCTTCAACAATTTGGACGACGTATCTTTGTTTTCAACACTCACCATTCTTCCATCTCTTTTTCTATCCGCAGGATGTAATATACAATTAAAATCACCTGCTACTATCAAAGGAGTATTTCCCACACAAAAAGACCGTAGGTTCCTAAACAAGGCACACCTCTCTTTTACCTTTGCATTAGCATATATGCTCAACAATTTATGTTCAACATTCTGCCAATCAAAGGATATTTGTAAAATACGTCCTGGAATCAACTCAACATGTTTTACATTCATCATCAGATGTGAATTGAATAAAACTGCCGTACCCGCATTCCTATCATCATTAGCTCCAGACCACACCGACATGCCATTAGTCCACTCTGCACACCACTTCAGATTCGACCCATCCCAATTCATAACGCATTCTTGCAAACAAAAAATGTCACATGAAATTGACGCTAAAAATGCAAACAGTGCTGTCCTCTTTGAACTACTATTAATTCCTCTTACATTCAATGTTGCCACTCTCAAAGTGGTATTATAAAGAGGCTCCATCAAATCATATATTCTCACTTATCTTCGTTTGGACCGACTACGGTCCTTATTCTTCGTTTGTTTATGACGCGAAATCCCTCTTATGTCTACATCAGTTTCCACACTTTCACCATCCGTATCTTCCAAAACATCCGATTTCTGAGTAAATTGAACCTCTACTGGGTCCACAAAACCTTCAGACAGGGCTCCATATTTATTCGGCATTTCTAATTCCTGGCAAAAAGAAGATTCCTGCGATTCACTCCTTTCTTTGTCTCTTTTATTCTGAGTTGTATTTTTTTGCACTTGGTTTCTCCAGCTTCTGATCTCTGGTCCTGTACACTTATTCATTTGGTCAATCGTTGCTCTTTCTCTATCCGACTGACTTTTCACCATTACTCCTTTGTCCTTCAAATCCACCTCTTTACCCAATACACCAACATTTTCTATTCCACTCTGGACCTCTTCCATTGTAACAGTTTCATCCATTTCTCGGGAACACATCCCCCATTTCTTTTTAAATTCCAAAATCAAATCGGCAGCATTTTCCACATTTTCTCTCGCTTCACAATCTTGTATGAAACCGCTAATCCAATTCTTATATTCCAGATCTGAACCATATATATTATATGCCATTCTACTTGGTATACTACACAAATACTCTCTCACTTCCTCCAATATAACTTTTTTTTTATTAGTTTCAGCTACCACTTCGACTGTAATCTCACCAACCACTGCCTGGGCATATGTCTTTGGAGTATTCGGACAATTATCTACTATATGTCCCAGCAAACTACAACCCTCACATTTTAGTGGACTATCACAGTCTGCTTTTTTATGGCTCTTACTTCCGCAATTTCTACATTTATCTCTCGGACACTCCTGTTTGGTGTGCCCAAAAATTCTACAGAACCTACAAAAAGTAGGCTGATTAGGGTAGTACAAATACCCACTATGGTCGTGGATTTTGAACATACTCGGAGGGTGACATACTCCCCCCATTCGCTCTGGATCCTTTTTCAATACTACCACAAACCTTCGATTCCCATTAAAGATGTCATATTTGTTTCTCATCTCATGTCCACCTTTGATTTCCTCGCAATAATTCGAAAGCCAATTCTTGATAACATCAACCGAAACAAAAGGGTTATACATATGAACCGTTAGCGGAATCCTCTGACGAATATAACACAATGTGACCGCAACACCCTCCAAAATTTTGTTCTTCTCCTTCTCCATTCTATAAACTTCATATGCATTCAATGACGACTGTTCATCTTTAAAGGTGATATCATACGTAAAAACAGTACGATGTTCCTGCATACAAAACAAACTTCCTTTATCGACCTGTAATACTTCAAACAGTACTTTTTTGACAACAAAGTCAAAATCTTTTTCCTTCTCGAAACCTTGCTGAACCGTAATCCGAATTGAATACCTTAGTTCCGTTGCTGGTGGTATGTTTCTAGAAGACTCCGCCATACTGGACAACGTCGCCATACTTCTTTCCACGAGTCCAAAAATCCCGTATCTCCGTAAAGCCACCCCCTCTCCACCTCAGGGAGAGAGGGTGACTGCCGCTTGCACAAAAAGCAGAACCTCTCCAATAGCAGGGTGACGAAAGATTCCAGTCCTCTTAAGCTAGATCAGTAGCCCACCCCCAGACCCAAAAAGGTCCGGGGGCATCAGCTGCAAAGAAAAGTCTACCTGTGCCGGACAAGCCAGACAAAACAAGTGACTCTCTGCACTTGATCTAGGCCAAAAGGCCGAGAAGCGATGCCCACAAAGGGTTCACCGGAAAGACTGCTGCTCGGCAGCTACCCTGCTGACTCGGAGCAACGCTCTGCTGCAGAACCCCAGACTCCTCGGCCAGGAATATCATTTGCATGACCAGCATGCCCGGCGATATTTTGCATGGCTCCGCCCCCAGATTTCCAAGGGTCCCAGAGCGCCAGGGCCGAGGCGGCCAGGCACAGGCTGCAGAGCTCTGCCCAGCCAAGCTGCAGCCTCGGCCTGGCACTGGCCCCGTCACCTAGCGGCGAAAGTCACCCTCAGCTGCCCAGGGGATGTTCCCCCAAGTGCGTCCCCCTCAGATAAGGCTTGGCCGTTCGGGGCCGTTCGGGGCCTTTCAGGGGTGAGGCAGGGCAAGGACAGTGTCCCCCATCTCCTCCTTGTGGGGCTGCTGCTGCAGGCCGAGTCTGGCTGGCTGGCTGGCTGGCTGGCTGGCTGGCACCTTTGCTTTGCAGCTCCCGTGAAAAGCGAGCAAAGGCGCAGACTTTTTTTCTCCTGTGACAGACACGACAGCACCTTTTCCAAGACAATGAAGAAAATGCATCCGAGTTCAACCCAAAAAGATTGCAAAGTGCACAAGTTTCCAGAATTGCTCAGTCTTTTTTTTTCACAGCATTGTTTTCCCCAAGTGGGGAAGTGCACCAGTCCTGGAGGTACTGCAATACCAGGTTGATGCGTGGAGTGGACAGAGCAAGCTCCCATTCCATCTCCCTGTTCCAAAAATCAATTTAATATATGGTCCCCAGATAGAGGACGTATCAGATATTAAACTGATAAAAAAAGAAACTACACTTGATCTTAGCCAAAAGGCCGAGAAGCGATGCCCACAAAGGGTTCACCGGAAAGACTGCTGCTCGGCAGCTACCCTGCTGACTCGGAGCAACGCTCTGCTGCAGAACCCCAGACTCCTCGGCCAGGAATAGCATTTGCATGACCAGCATGCCCGGCGATATTTTGCATGGCTCCGCCCCCAGATTTCCAAGGGTCCCAGAGCGCCAGGGCCGAGGCGGCCAGGCACAGGCTGCAGAGCTCTGCCCAGCCAAGCTGCAGCCTCGGCCTGGCACTGGCCCCGTCACCTAGCGGCGAAAGTCACCCTCAGCTGCCCAGGGGATGTTCCCCCAAGTGCGTCCCCCTCAGATAAGGCTTGGCCGTTCGGGGCCTTTCAGGGGTGAGGCAGGGCAAGGACAGTGTCCCCCATCTCCTCCTTGTGGGGCTGCTGCTGCAGGCCGAGTCTGGCTGGCTGGCTGGCTGGCTGGCTGGCACCTTTGCTTTGCAGCTCCCGTGAAAAGCGAGCAAAGGGGCAGACTTTTTTTCTCCTGTGACAGACACGACAGCACCTTTTCCAAGACAATGAAGAAAATGCATCCGAGTTCAACCCAAAAAGATTGCAAAGTGCACAAGTTTCCAGAATTGCTCAGTCTTTTTTTTTCACAGCATTGTTTTCCCCAAGTGGGGAAGTGCACCAGTCCTGGAGGTACTGCAATACCAGGTTGATGCGTGGAGTGGACAGAGCAAGCTCCCATTCCATCTCCCTGTTCCAAAAATCAATTTAATATATGGTCCCCAGATAGAGGACGTATCAGATATTAAACTGATAAGAACAGATACTACACTTGATCTTAGCCAAAAGGCCGAGAAGCGATGCCCACAAAGGGTTCACCGGAAAGACTGCTGCTCGGCAGCTACCCTGCTGACTCGGAGCAACGCTCTGCTGCAGAACCCCAGACTCCTCGGCCAGGAATATCATTTGCATGACCAGCATGCCCGGCGATATTTTGCATGGCTCCGCCCCCAGATTTCCAAGGGTCCCAGAGCGCCAGGGCCGAGGCGGCCAGGCACAGGCTGCAGAGCTCTGCCCAGCCAAGCTGCAGCCTCGGCCTGGCACTGGCCCCGTCACCTAGCGGCGAAAGTCACCCTCAGCTGCCCAGGGGATGTTCCCCCAAGTGCGTCCCCCTCAGATAAGGCTTGGCCGTTCGGGGCCTTTCAGGGGTGAGGCAGGGCAAGGACAGTGTCCCCCATCTCCTCCTTGTGGGGCTGCTGCTGCAGGCCGAGTCTGGCTGGCTGGCTGGCTGGCTGGCTGGCACCTTTGCTTTGCAGCTCCCGTGAAAAGCGAGCAAAGGGGCAGACTTTTTTTCTCCTGTGACAGACACGACAGCACCTTTTCCAAGACAATGAAGAAAATGCATCCGAGTTCAACCCAAAAAGATTGCAAAGTGCACAAGTTTCCAGAATTGCTCAGTCTTTTTTTTTCACAGCATTGTTTTCCCCAAGTGGGGAAGTGCACCAGTCCTGGAGGTACTGCAATACCAGGTTGATGCGTGGAGTGGACAGAGCAAGCTCCCATTCCATCTCCCTGTTCCAAAAATCAATTTAATATATGGTCCCCAGATAGAGGACGTATCAGATATTAAACTGATAAAAAAAGAAACTACACTTGATCTTAGCCAAAAGGCCGAGAAGCGATGCCCACAAAGGGTTCACCGGAAAGACTGCTGCTCGGCAGCTACCCTGCTGACTCGGAGCAACGCTCTGCTGCAGAACCCCAGACTCCTCGGCCAGGAATAGCATTTGCATGACCAGCATGCCCGGCGATATTTTGCATGGCTCCGCCCCCAGATTTCCAAGGGTCCCAGAGCGCCAGGGCCGAGGCGGCCAGGCACAGGCTGCAGAGCTCTGCCCAGCCAAGCTGCAGCCTCGGCCTGGCACTGGCCCCGTCACCTAGCGGCGAAAGTCACCCTCAGCTGCCCAGGGGATGTTCCCCCAAGTGCGTCCCCCTCAGATAAGGCTTGGCCGTTCGGGGCCTTTCAGGGGTGAGGCAGGGCAAGGACAGTGTCCCCCATCTCCTCCTTGTGGGGCTGCTGCTGCAGGCCGAGTCTGGCTGGCTGGCTGGCTGGCTGGCTGGCACCTTTGCTTTGCAGCTCCCGTGAAAAGCGAGCAAAGGGGCAGACTTTTTTTCTCCTGTGACAGACACGACAGCACCTTTTCCAAGACAATGAAGAAAATGCATCCGAGTTCAACCCAAAAAGATTGCAAAGTGCACAAGTTTCCAGAATTGCTCAGTCTTTTTTTTTCACAGCATTGTTTTCCCCAAGTGGGGAAGTGCACCAGTCCTGGAGGTACTGCAATACCAGGTTGATGCGTGGAGTGGACAGAGCAAGCTCCCATTCCATCTCCCTGTTCCAAAAATCAATTTAATATATGGTCCCCAGATAGAGGATGTATCAGATATTAAACTGATAAGAACAGATTTTTTTTTTTTTTTTTTTTTTTTTTTCTCTTGTCTCCTCATCACCCCTTTAACCGTCCCAAACCTCCAATTATTTACAAATCAGGAAAAAAAAAAGGAAAAATAGACCAAATCAAAAAAAATGTCAAATCAAAAAAAGCCAAATAAAAAACGTACAACTACATTTCTAATTTGTTCACTTCTCCTCAATTTTAGAGGTTCAAGAAACCAAAATCTAGGATGTTAAAAGCCTCCAATTTTTCTGCTGCCACATAAATTGGGCTTGTACTTCTCCCTGTCTTTTAACATCCAGGCAATAATATATATATAGACAGCTCAAAGCCAACTTAACACATTCTTGAGGAGAAATCTGAGCATGTTGTATGACCAACAAACTCCTCGATTTCCATAATGCTTCCTTTATAGATGAACCAATCTGAAACAAAAGCCTATTATTCAATTCTTCTTTCTTCCATTGATATCCCAATAATACCATGTCATAAGTAATGTTTCTTACTCCAGTCACTGCAAAAATCAGGGGTTGAAAAAACTCCCATACACAAGTTGCATACTGACATTGCCACAAAAAATGATAAATAGACTCTGTCTGTACACAACCCTCTCTCGGGCACACAGCCGTTCTGGACATTTGCCTCCGATGCATAAAATCCCTCAAGGGGAGTGCATTCATTAATATCAGCCAATTTATATCTTTTTGTCTATTTGTGGCTTTAGTACTCGAAAAAAAATTCCATACCCTTAACAGTCTTGGCCCACTCAAATTACCCACTGGTTCAGGTAATTCTCTTTGTTGTAACGTTTTCAAAATTTTCCCGGGATCTATCCTCTCCTCATACAACAATTCCACTGGATTCACTAAAGGCAAAAACCACTGAAAACATTGATAAAAAACAGGTAATATCCACGCTTTTGGCAATAAATTACTTTTCTGTATAATGTGAAATCGATCCAACACATTTGCTACCGCATATCTTACAAAGAAGGCCGCCAATGACTTTGAATGTTTCACTGTATTTACACAAAACGCTATATAATGCCCAGCCAAAAATAATTCTAAATTCGGAACTCCTCTGCCTCCCAAAACCTGGGGTTTATACATTACATTTCTTCGAACCTTATCCATCTTGGAGCCCCATAAAAATAAAAAGAATAAACGCTGTAATCGCACTACTTGATACTTTGTGGGTGGAAAAACCAATGCTAAGAAAAGTAAAATAGGTAATAAAACAGCTTTCATTAACATAATCTTTCCTGTAATTGTCAAACTCCTTAACTGCCAATAACTTACTTTACTCTCTACTTGTTTAGTTACCTCATCCCATTGTTCTATCCCATCCATACATTTATTAAAAACTATTCCCAATACTTTCACACTCTCTCGTGCTCTACTGACCGGACAATAATACAAATTATCCCATTCACCCACAGTGAACAAAGTACACTTACTTTTATTTAATTTAAAACCTGCTGCTTGACAAAAACGTTCTGTTTGGGATACCGCTTGCACTACCGACTGGGCATCTCCACACAGAATTGACACATCATCCATGTAACCAATAGATTTCACCTGTCTTCTTGTTCCTGGAACTGAAGCACCTACTATTCCCCCATGATCTCGTAAACTCATATGCAAAGGCTCAATCGCACACACATAGATCAGAGCCGACAATGGACATCCCTGACGTACTCCCGACAAAATCGGTATCCTTTCAGATAAAACACCTTTTAACCGAATTTGACTGAAAGCCCCTTTATACAAAATTGAAATATAACGTAAAAAAAGACTCGGACATCCCATTCTTCCTAAAACTCTCAACATAAAACCATGTGATACTCTATCATAAGCCTTCTCAAAATCCAAATTCAAAACGCCTAACGATGTTCCCCTTTCTTTTGCTGCACTTACCGAATCCCTAATAATCAACAAACTCTCGTGTATGCGTCTTCCTGGAACGGCACATGTTTGATCAACATGCACCAAATCCTTTATCACCACCCTCAGCCGATTTGCAATCACTTTCGCTAAAATTTTATAGTCAACATTCAACAACGTAATTGGCCTCCAATTTTTTATATCTTCTTTATCCCCTTTTTTATATATAAGGGTTATTATGCCCTTTTTCATACTAGGACTCAAATTTCCCGTACTAAAACACTCATCTATCACATCCACCAATACAGGTCCCAAAATATCCCAAAATTTCATATACCATTCACTAGGTAATCCATCGCTACCCGGGGATTTTCCCCGTGCAGCCGACATCACTGCTACACTTACCTCCTCTAACGAAAAAGATTCTACCATTTTTTCTTTTTGTTCTGCTTCTAATAAATCTTGTATAGGCGCACAAAAACTTTCTTCTTGTTCCACATCCAATGCCTTCTCAGAATACAATTCAATAAAAAACTCCTGTGCAATATGCAAACTGTTATTCAATTCATCTCCCACTACTCCTTTTGTATTATTAAATTCTTCCGAACTCCTTCTATGAGAACACAATGATTTAAAGAAAAATCTAGTACATTTCTCACCTTCCTCGAAATGCTTCACTCTTGAATTGAATATAATCGTCCTCTCCTTCTCCTGCATCCATTTCTGAATTTCCCTTTTCACAATGTCTAAATCCTCCCGTACGTCCACACCCATATCTTGTAATTTATACAAAGTCTGCTGTGAGCCTACTAACATCCTATAATCAGAATTCTTTTTCCTGACCAATTCCTGACCACTTTTAATAAAAAACTTCTTCGTATTAAATTTCACCACTTCCCACCATTCTATTAAAGAGGAGTAAGACTTATACTGTAACACCCATTTTTCCAACAATCTCCTAAAACTAAAACACGTGTCTTCATTCTCCAACAATTGCACATTTAGCTTCCACAAATTCCTCCCTCTCGGTGTATATGACAACAATCTAACCGTCGAAAGTACCAAATGATGGTCAGAAAATAGCGTAGGAATAACATCAGTATCGCTTATTGCAAAGATTCTTGATACAAAAATAAAATCAATTCTGGATGATACCAACCCATTATTTCCCCTATATGTAAACCTTTTCTCTGTACCATCACATACCGCATGCGTATCTATAAGATGCAAATCCTCCACTAAATCCTTCAACAATTTGGACGACGTATCTTTGTTTTCAACACTCACCATTCTTCCATCTCTTTTTCTATCCGCAGGATGTAATATACAATTAAAATCACCTGCTACTATCAAAGGAGTATTTCCCACACAAAAAGACCGTAGGTTCCTAAACAAGGCACACCTCTCTTTTACCTTTGCATTAGCATATATGCTCAACAATTTATGTTCAACATTCTGCCAATCAAAGGATATTTGTAAAATACGTCCTGGAATCAACTCAACATGTTTTACATTCATCATCAGATGTGAATTGAATAAAACTGCCGTACCCGCATTCCTATCATCATTAGCTCCAGACCACACCGACATGCCATTAGTCCACTCTGCACACCACTTCAGATTCGACCCATCCCAATTCATAACGCATTCTTGCAAACAAAAAATGTCACATGAAATTGACGCTAAAAATGCAAACAGTGCTGTCCTCTTTGAACTACTATTAATTCCTCTTACATTCAATGTTGCCACTCTCAAAGTGGTATTATAAAGAGGCTCCATCAAATCATATATTCTCACTTATCTTCGTTTGGACCGACTACGGTCCTTATTCTTCGTTTGTTTATGACGCGAAATCCCTCTTATGTCTACATCAGTTTCCACACTTTCACCATCCGTATCTTCCAAAACATCCGATTTCTGAGTAAATTGAACCTCTACTGGGTCCACAAAACCTTCAGACAGGGCTCCATATTTATTCGGCATTTCTAATTCCTGGCAAAAAGAAGATTCCTGCGATTCACTCCTTTCTTTGTCTCTTTTATTCTGAGTTGTATTTTTTTGCACTTGGTTTCTCCAGCTTCTGATCTCTGGTCCTGTACACTTATTCATTTGGTCAATCGTTGCTCTTTCTCTATCCGACTGACTTTTCACCATTACTCCTTTGTCCTTCAAATCCACCTCTTTACCCAATACACCAACATTTTCTATTCCACTCTGGACCTCTTCCATTGTAACAGTTTCATCCATTTCTCGGGAACACATCCCCCATTTCTTTTTAAATTCCAAAATCAAATCGGCAGCATTTTCCACATTTTCTCTCGCTTCACAATCTTGTATGAAACCGCTAATCCAATTCTTATATTCCAGATCTGAACCATATATATTATATGCCATTCTACTTGGTATACTACACAAATACTCTCTCACTTCCTCCAATATAACTTTTTTTTTATTAGTTTCAGCTACCACTTCGACTGTAATCTCACCAACCACTGCCTGGGCATATGTCTTTGGAGTATTCGGACAATTATCTACTATATGTCCCAGCAAACTACAACCCTCACATTTTAGTGGACTATCACAGTCTGCTTTTTTATGGCTCTTACTTCCGCAATTTCTACATTTATCTCTCGGACACTCCTGTTTGGTGTGCCCAAAAATTCTACAGAACCTACAAAAAGTAGGCTGATTAGGGTAGTACAAATACCCACTATGGTCGTGGATTTTGAACATACTCGGAGGGTGACATACTCCCCCCATTCGCTCTGGATCCTTTTTCAATACTACCACAAACCTTCGATTCCCATTAAAGATGTCATATTTGTTTCTCATCTCATGTCCACCTTTGATTTCCTCGCAATAATTCGAAAGCCAATTCTTGATAACATCAACCGAAACAAAAGGGTTATACATATGAACCGTTAGCGGAATCCTCTGACGAATATAACACAATGTGACCGCAACACCCTCCAAAATTTTGTTCTTCTCCTTCTCCATTCTATAAACTTCATATGCATTCAATGACGACTGTTCATCTTTAAAGGTGATATCATACGTAAAAACAGTACGATGTTCCTGCATACAAAACAAACTTCCTTTATCGACCTGTAATACTTCAAACAGTACTTTTTTGACAACAAAGTCAAAATCTTTTTCCTTCTCGAAACCTTGCTGAACCGTAATCCGAATTGAATACCTTAGTTCCGTTGCTGGTGGTATGTTTCTAGAAGACTCCGCCATACTGGACAACGTCGCCATACTTCTTTCCACGAGTCCAAAAATCCCGTATCTCCGTAAAGCCACCCCCTCTCCACCTCAGGGAGAGAGGGTGACTGCCGCTTGCACAAAAAGCAGAACCTCTCCAATAGCAGGGTGACGAAAGATTCCAGTCCTCTTAAGCTAGATCAGTAGCCCACCCCCAGACCCAAAAAGGTCCGGGGGCATCAGCTGCAAAGAAAAGTCTACCTGTGCCGGACAAGCCAGACAAAACAAGTGACTCTCTGCACTTGATCTAGGCCAAAAGGCCGAGAAGCGATGCCCACAAAGGGTTCACCGGAAAGACTGCTGCTCGGCAGCTACCCTGCTGACTCGGAGCAACGCTCTGCTGCAGAACCCCAGACTCCTCGGCCAGGAATATCATTTGCATGACCAGCATGCCCGGCGATATTTTGCATGGCTCCGCCCCCAGATTTCCAAGGGTCCCAGAGCGCCAGGGCCGAGGCGGCCAGGCACAGGCTGCAGAGCTCTGCCCAGCCAAGCTGCAGCCTCGGCCTGGCACTGGCCCCGTCACCTAGCGGCGAAAGTCACCCTCAGCTGCCCAGGGGATGTTCCCCCAAGTGCGTCCCCCTCAGATAAGGCTTGGCCGTTCGGGGCCGTTCGGGGCCTTTCAGGGGTGAGGCAGGGCAAGGACAGTGTCCCCCATCTCCTCCTTGTGGGGCTGCTGCTGCAGGCCGAGTCTGGCTGGCTGGCTGGCTGGCTGGCTGGCTGGCACCTTTGCTTTGCAGCTCCCGTGAAAAGCGAGCAAAGGCGCAGACTTTTTTTCTCCTGTGACAGACACGACAGCACCTTTTCCAAGACAATGAAGAAAATGCATCCGAGTTCAACCCAAAAAGATTGCAAAGTGCACAAGTTTCCAGAATTGCTCAGTCTTTTTTTTTCACAGCATTGTTTTCCCCAAGTGGGGAAGTGCACCAGTCCTGGAGGTACTGCAATACCAGGTTGATGCGTGGAGTGGACAGAGCAAGCTCCCATTCCATCTCCCTGTTCCAAAAATCAATTTAATATATGGTCCCCAGATAGAGGACGTATCAGATATTAAACTGATAAAAAAAGAAACTACACTTGATCTTAGCCAAAAGGCCGAGAAGCGATGCCCACAAAGGGTTCACCGGAAAGACTGCTGCTCGGCAGCTACCCTGCTGACTCGGAGCAACGCTCTGCTGCAGAACCCCAGACTCCTCGGCCAGGAATAGCATTTGCATGACCAGCATGCCCGGCGATATTTTGCATGGCTCCGCCCCCAGATTTCCAAGGGTCCCAGAGCGCCAGGGCCGAGGCGGCCAGGCACAGGCTGCAGAGCTCTGCCCAGCCAAGCTGCAGCCTCGGCCTGGCACTGGCCCCGTCACCTAGCGGCGAAAGTCACCCTCAGCTGCCCAGGGGATGTTCCCCCAAGTGCGTCCCCCTCAGATAAGGCTTGGCCGTTCGGGGCCTTTCAGGGGTGAGGCAGGGCAAGGACAGTGTCCCCCATCTCCTCCTTGTGGGGCTGCTGCTGCAGGCCGAGTCTGGCTGGCTGGCTGGCTGGCTGGCTGGCACCTTTGCTTTGCAGCTCCCGTGAAAAGCGAGCAAAGGGGCAGACTTTTTTTCTCCTGTGACAGACACGACAGCACCTTTTCCAAGACAATGAAGAAAATGCATCCGAGTTCAACCCAAAAAGATTGCAAAGTGCACAAGTTTCCAGAATTGCTCAGTCTTTTTTTTTCACAGCATTGTTTTCCCCAAGTGGGGAAGTGCACCAGTCCTGGAGGTACTGCAATACCAGGTTGATGCGTGGAGTGGACAGAGCAAGCTCCCATTCCATCTCCCTGTTCCAAAAATCAATTTAATATATGGTCCCCAGATAGAGGACGTATCAGATATTAAACTGATAAGAACAGATACTACACTTGATCTTAGCCAAAAGGCCGAGAAGCGATGCCCACAAAGGGTTCACCGGAAAGACTGCTGCTCGGCAGCTACCCTGCTGACTCGGAGCAACGCTCTGCTGCAGAACCCCAGACTCCTCGGCCAGGAATATCATTTGCATGACCAGCATGCCCGGCGATATTTTGCATGGCTCCGCCCCCAGATTTCCAAGGGTCCCAGAGCGCCAGGGCCGAGGCGGCCAGGCACAGGCTGCAGAGCTCTGCCCAGCCAAGCTGCAGCCTCGGCCTGGCACTGGCCCCGTCACCTAGCGGCGAAAGTCACCCTCAGCTGCCCAGGGGATGTTCCCCCAAGTGCGTCCCCCTCAGATAAGGCTTGGCCGTTCGGGGCCTTTCAGGGGTGAGGCAGGGCAAGGACAGTGTCCCCCATCTCCTCCTTGTGGGGCTGCTGCTGCAGGCCGAGTCTGGCTGGCTGGCTGGCTGGCTGGCTGGCACCTTTGCTTTGCAGCTCCCGTGAAAAGCGAGCAAAGGGGCAGACTTTTTTTCTCCTGTGACAGACACGACAGCACCTTTTCCAAGACAATGAAGAAAATGCATCCGAGTTCAACCCAAAAAGATTGCAAAGTGCACAAGTTTCCAGAATTGCTCAGTCTTTTTTTTTCACAGCATTGTTTTCCCCAAGTGGGGAAGTGCACCAGTCCTGGAGGTACTGCAATACCAGGTTGATGCGTGGAGTGGACAGAGCAAGCTCCCATTCCATCTCCCTGTTCCAAAAATCAATTTAATATATGGTCCCCAGATAGAGGACGTATCAGATATTAAACTGATAAAAAAAGAAACTACACTTGATCTTAGCCAAAAGGCCGAGAAGCGATGCCCACAAAGGGTTCACCGGAAAGACTGCTGCTCGGCAGCTACCCTGCTGACTCGGAGCAACGCTCTGCTGCAGAACCCCAGACTCCTCGGCCAGGAATAGCATTTGCATGACCAGCATGCCCGGCGATATTTTGCATGGCTCCGCCCCCAGATTTCCAAGGGTCCCAGAGCGCCAGGGCCGAGGCGGCCAGGCACAGGCTGCAGAGCTCTGCCCAGCCAAGCTGCAGCCTCGGCCTGGCACTGGCCCCGTCACCTAGCGGCGAAAGTCACCCTCAGCTGCCCAGGGGATGTTCCCCCAAGTGCGTCCCCCTCAGATAAGGCTTGGCCGTTCGGGGCCTTTCAGGGGTGAGGCAGGGCAAGGACAGTGTCCCCCATCTCCTCCTTGTGGGGCTGCTGCTGCAGGCCGAGTCTGGCTGGCTGGCTGGCTGGCTGGCTGGCACCTTTGCTTTGCAGCTCCCGTGAAAAGCGAGCAAAGGGGCAGACTTTTTTTCTCCTGTGACAGACACGACAGCACCTTTTCCAAGACAATGAAGAAAATGCATCCGAGTTCAACCCAAAAAGATTGCAAAGTGCACAAGTTTCCAGAATTGCTCAGTCTTTTTTTTTCACAGCATTGTTTTCCCCAAGTGGGGAAGTGCACCAGTCCTGGAGGTACTGCAATACCAGGTTGATGCGTGGAGTGGACAGAGCAAGCTCCCATTCCATCTCCCTGTTCCAAAAATCAATTTAATATATGGTCCCCAGATAGAGGATGTATCAGATATTAAACTGATAAGAACAGATTTTTTTTTTTTTTTTTTTTTTTTTTTCTCTTGTCTCCTCATCACCCCTTTAACCGTCCCAAACCTCCAATTATTTACAAATCAGGAAAAAAAAAAGGAAAAATAGACCAAATCAAAAAAAATGTCAAATCAAAAAAAGCCAAATAAAAAACGTACAACTACATTTCTAATTTGTTCACTTCTCCTCAATTTTAGAGGTTCAAGAAACCAAAATCTAGGATGTTAAAAGCCTCCAATTTTTCTGCTGCCACATAAATTGGGCTTGTACTTCTCCCTGTCTTTTAACATCCAGGCAATAATATATATATAGACAGCTCAAAGCCAACTTAACACATTCTTGAGGAGAAATCTGAGCATGTTGTATGACCAACAAACTCCTCGATTTCCATAATGCTTCCTTTATAGATGAACCAATCTGAAACAAAAGCCTATTATTCAATTCTTCTTTCTTCCATTGATATCCCAATAATACCATGTCATAAGTAATGTTTCTTACTCCAGTCACTGCAAAAATCAGGGGTTGAAAAAACTCCCATACACAAGTTGCATACTGACATTGCCACAAAAAATGATAAATAGACTCTGTCTGTACACAACCCTCTCTCGGGCACACAGCCGTTCTGGACATTTGCCTCCGATGCATAAAATCCCTCAAGGGGAGTGCATTCATTAATATCAGCCAATTTATATCTTTTTGTCTATTTGTGGCTTTAGTACTCGAAAAAAAATTCCATACCCTTAACAGTCTTGGCCCACTCAAATTACCCACTGGTTCAGGTAATTCTCTTTGTTGTAACGTTTTCAAAATTTTCCCGGGATCTATCCTCTCCTCATACAACAATTCCACTGGATTCACTAAAGGCAAAAACCACTGAAAACATTGATAAAAAACAGGTAATATCCACGCTTTTGGCAATAAATTACTTTTCTGTATAATGTGAAATCGATCCAACACATTTGCTACCGCATATCTTACAAAGAAGGCCGCCAATGACTTTGAATGTTTCACTGTATTTACACAAAACGCTATATAATGCCCAGCCAAAAATAATTCTAAATTCGGAACTCCTCTGCCTCCCAAAACCTGGGGTTTATACATTACATTTCTTCGAACCTTATCCATCTTGGAGCCCCATAAAAATAAAAAGAATAAACGCTGTAATCGCACTACTTGATACTTTGTGGGTGGAAAAACCAATGCTAAGAAAAGTAAAATAGGTAATAAAACAGCTTTCATTAACATAATCTTTCCTGTAATTGTCAAACTCCTTAACTGCCAATAACTTACTTTACTCTCTACTTGTTTAGTTACCTCATCCCATTGTTCTATCCCATCCATACATTTATTAAAAACTATTCCCAATACTTTCACACTCTCTCGTGCTCTACTGACCGGACAATAATACAAATTATCCCATTCACCCACAGTGAACAAAGTACACTTACTTTTATTTAATTTAAAACCTGCTGCTTGACAAAAACGTTCTGTTTGGGATACCGCTTGCACTACCGACTGGGCATCTCCACACAGAATTGACACATCATCCATGTAACCAATAGATTTCACCTGTCTTCTTGTTCCTGGAACTGAAGCACCTACTATTCCCCCATGATCTCGTAAACTCATATGCAAAGGCTCAATCGCACACACATAGATCAGAGCCGACAATGGACATCCCTGACGTACTCCCGACAAAATCGGTATCCTTTCAGATAAAACACCTTTTAACCGAATTTGACTGAAAGCCCCTTTATACAAAATTGAAATATAACGTAAAAAAAGACTCGGACATCCCATTCTTCCTAAAACTCTCAACATAAAACCATGTGATACTCTATCATAAGCCTTCTCAAAATCCAAATTCAAAACGCCTAACGATGTTCCCCTTTCTTTTGCTGCACTTACCGAATCCCTAATAATCAACAAACTCTCGTGTATGCGTCTTCCTGGAACGGCACATGTTTGATCAACATGCACCAAATCCTTTATCACCACCCTCAGCCGATTTGCAATCACTTTCGCTAAAATTTTATAGTCAACATTCAACAACGTAATTGGCCTCCAATTTTTTATATCTTCTTTATCCCCTTTTTTATATATAAGGGTTATTATGCCCTTTTTCATACTAGGACTCAAATTTCCCGTACTAAAACACTCATCTATCACATCCACCAATACAGGTCCCAAAATATCCCAAAATTTCATATACCATTCACTAGGTAATCCATCGCTACCCGGGGATTTTCCCCGTGCAGCCGACATCACTGCTACACTTACCTCCTCTAACGAAAAAGATTCTACCATTTTTTCTTTTTGTTCTGCTTCTAATAAATCTTGTATAGGCGCACAAAAACTTTCTTCTTGTTCCACATCCAATGCCTTCTCAGAATACAATTCAATAAAAAACTCCTGTGCAATATGCAAACTGTTATTCAATTCATCTCCCACTACTCCTTTTGTATTATTAAATTCTTCCGAACTCCTTCTATGAGAACACAATGATTTAAAGAAAAATCTAGTACATTTCTCACCTTCCTCGAAATGCTTCACTCTTGAATTGAATATAATCGTCCTCTCCTTCTCCTGCATCCATTTCTGAATTTCCCTTTTCACAATGTCTAAATCCTCCCGTACGTCCACACCCATATCTTGTAATTTATACAAAGTCTGCTGTGAGCCTACTAACATCCTATAATCAGAATTCTTTTTCCTGACCAATTCCTGACCACTTTTAATAAAAAACTTCTTCGTATTAAATTTCACCACTTCCCACCATTCTATTAAAGAGGAGTAAGACTTATACTGTAACACCCATTTTTCCAACAATCTCCTAAAACTAAAACACGTGTCTTCATTCTCCAACAATTGCACATTTAGCTTCCACAAATTCCTCCCTCTCGGTGTATATGACAACAATCTAACCGTCGAAAGTACCAAATGATGGTCAGAAAATAGCGTAGGAATAACATCAGTATCGCTTATTGCAAAGATTCTTGATACAAAAATAAAATCAATTCTGGATGATACCAACCCATTATTTCCCCTATATGTAAACCTTTTCTCTGTACCATCACATACCGCATGCGTATCTATAAGATGCAAATCCTCCACTAAATCCTTCAACAATTTGGACGACGTATCTTTGTTTTCAACACTCACCATTCTTCCATCTCTTTTTCTATCCGCAGGATGTAATATACAATTAAAATCACCTGCTACTATCAAAGGAGTATTTCCCACACAAAAAGACCGTAGGTTCCTAAACAAGGCACACCTCTCTTTTACCTTTGCATTAGCATATATGCTCAACAATTTATGTTCAACATTCTGCCAATCAAAGGATATTTGTAAAATACGTCCTGGAATCAACTCAACATGTTTTACATTCATCATCAGATGTGAATTGAATAAAACTGCCGTACCCGCATTCCTATCATCATTAGCTCCAGACCACACCGACATGCCATTAGTCCACTCTGCACACCACTTCAGATTCGACCCATCCCAATTCATAACGCATTCTTGCAAACAAAAAATGTCACATGAAATTGACGCTAAAAATGCAAACAGTGCTGTCCTCTTTGAACTACTATTAATTCCTCTTACATTCAATGTTGCCACTCTCAAAGTGGTATTATAAAGAGGCTCCATCAAATCATATATTCTCACTTATCTTCGTTTGGACCGACTACGGTCCTTATTCTTCGTTTGTTTATGACGCGAAATCCCTCTTATGTCTACATCAGTTTCCACACTTTCACCATCCGTATCTTCCAAAACATCCGATTTCTGAGTAAATTGAACCTCTACTGGGTCCACAAAACCTTCAGACAGGGCTCCATATTTATTCGGCATTTCTAATTCCTGGCAAAAAGAAGATTCCTGCGATTCACTCCTTTCTTTGTCTCTTTTATTCTGAGTTGTATTTTTTTGCACTTGGTTTCTCCAGCTTCGGATCTCTGGTCCTGTACACTTATTCATTTGGTCAATCGTTGCTCTTTCTCTATCCGACTGACTTTTCACCATTACTCCTTTGTCCTTCAAATCCACCTCTTTACCCAATACACCAACATTTTCTATTCCACTCTGGACCTCTTCCATTGTAACAGTTTCATCCATTTCTCGGGAACACATCCCCCATTTCTTTTTAAATTCCAAAATCAAATCGGCAGCATTTTCCACATTTTCTCTCGCTTCACAATCTTGTATGAAACCGCTAATCCAATTCTTATATTCCAGATCTGAACCATATATATTATATGCCATTCTACTTGGTATACTACACAAATACTCTCTCACTTCCTCCAATATAACTTTTTTTTTATTAGTTTCAGCTACCACTTCGACTGTAATCTCACCAACCACTGCCTGGGCATATGTCTTTGGAGTATTCGGACAATTATCTACTATATGTCCCAGCAAACTACAACCCTCACATTTTAGTGGACTATCACAGTCTGCTTTTTTATGGCTCTTACTTCCGCAATTTCTACATTTATCTCTCGGACACTCCTGTTTGGTGTGCCCAAAAATTCTACAGAACCTACAAAAAGTAGGCTGATTAGGGTAGTACAAATACCCACTATGGTCGTGGATTTTGAACATACTCGGAGGGTGACATACTCCCCCCATTCGCTCTGGATCCTTTTTCAATACTACCACAAACCTTCGATTCCCATTAAAGATGTCATATTTGTTTCTCATCTCATGTCCACCTTTGATTTCCTCGCAATAATTCGAAAGCCAATTCTTGATAACATCAACCGAAACAAAAGGGTTATACATATGAACCGTTAGCGGAATCCTCTGACGAATATAACACAATGTGACCGCAACACCCTCCAAAATTTTGTTCTTCTCCTTCTCCATTCTATAAACTTCATATGCATTCAATGACGACTGTTCATCTTTAAAGGTGATATCATACGTAAAAACAGTACGATGTTCCTGCATACAAAACAAACTTCCTTTATCGACCTGTAATACTTCAAACAGTACTTTTTTGACAACAAAGTCAAAATCTTTTTCCTTCTCGAAACCTTGCTGAACCGTAATCCGAATTGAATACCTTAGTTCCGTTGCTGGTGGTATGTTTCTAGAAGACTCCGCCATACTGGACAACGTCGCCATACTTCTTTCCACGAGTCCAAAAATCCCGTATCTCCGTAAAGCCACCCCCTCTCCACCTCAGGGAGAGAGGGTGACTGCCGCTTGCACAAAAAGCAGAACCTCTCCAATAGCAGGGTGACGAAAGATTCCAGTCCTCTTAAGCTAGATCAGTAGCCCACCCCCAGACCCAAAAAGGTCCGGGGGCATCAGCTGCAAAGAAAAGTCTACCTGTGCCGGACAAGCCAGACAAAACAAGTGACTCTCTGCACTTGATCTAGGCCAAAAGGCCGAGAAGCGATGCCCACAAAGGGTTCACCGGAAAGACTGCTGCTCGGCAGCTACCCTGCTGACTCGGAGCAACGCTCTGCTGCAGAACCCCAGACTCCTCGGCCAGGAATATCATTTGCATGACCAGCATGCCCGGCGATATTTTGCATGGCTCCGCCCCCAGATTTCCAAGGGTCCCAGAGCGCCAGGGCCGAGGCGGCCAGGCACAGGCTGCAGAGCTCTGCCCAGCCAAGCTGCAGCCTCGGCCTGGCACTGGCCCCGTCACCTAGCGGCGAAAGTCACCCTCAGCTGCCCAGGGGATGTTCCCCCAAGTGCGTCCCCCTCAGATAAGGCTTGGCCGTTCGGGGCCGTTCGGGGCCTTTCAGGGGTGAGGCAGGGCAAGGACAGTGTCCCCCATCTCCTCCTTGTGGGGCTGCTGCTGCAGGCCGAGTCTGGCTGGCTGGCTGGCTGGCTGGCTGGCTGGCACCTTTGCTTTGCAGCTCCCGTGAAAAGCGAGCAAAGGCGCAGACTTTTTTTCTCCTGTGACAGACACGACAGCACCTTTTCCAAGACAATGAAGAAAATGCATCCGAGTTCAACCCAAAAAGATTGCAAAGTGCACAAGTTTCCAGAATTGCTCAGTCTTTTTTTTTCACAGCATTGTTTTCCCCAAGTGGGGAAGTGCACCAGTCCTGGAGGTACTGCAATACCAGGTTGATGCGTGGAGTGGACAGAGCAAGCTCCCATTCCATCTCCCTGTTCCAAAAATCAATTTAATATATGGTCCCCAGATAGAGGACGTATCAGATATTAAACTGATAAAAAAAGAAACTACACTTGATCTTAGCCAAAAGGCCGAGAAGCGATGCCCACAAAGGGTTCACCGGAAAGACTGCTGCTCGGCAGCTACCCTGCTGACTCGGAGCAACGCTCTGCTGCAGAACCCCAGACTCCTCGGCCAGGAATAGCATTTGCATGACCAGCATGCCCGGCGATATTTTGCATGGCTCCGCCCCCAGATTTCCAAGGGTCCCAGAGCGCCAGGGCCGAGGCGGCCAGGCACAGGCTGCAGAGCTCTGCCCAGCCAAGCTGCAGCCTCGGCCTGGCACTGGCCCCGTCACCTAGCGGCGAAAGTCACCCTCAGCTGCCCAGGGGATGTTCCCCCAAGTGCGTCCCCCTCAGATAAGGCTTGGCCGTTCGGGGCCTTTCAGGGGTGAGGCAGGGCAAGGACAGTGTCCCCCATCTCCTCCTTGTGGGGCTGCTGCTGCAGGCCGAGTCTGGCTGGCTGGCTGGCTGGCTGGCTGGCACCTTTGCTTTGCAGCTCCCGTGAAAAGCGAGCAAAGGGGCAGACTTTTTTTCTCCTGTGACAGACACGACAGCACCTTTTCCAAGACAATGAAGAAAATGCATCCGAGTTCAACCCAAAAAGATTGCAAAGTGCACAAGTTTCCAGAATTGCTCAGTCTTTTTTTTTCACAGCATTGTTTTCCCCAAGTGGGGAAGTGCACCAGTCCTGGAGGTACTGCAATACCAGGTTGATGCGTGGAGTGGACAGAGCAAGCTCCCATTCCATCTCCCTGTTCCAAAAATCAATTTAATATATGGTCCCCAGATAGAGGACGTATCAGATATTAAACTGATAAGAACAGATACTACACTTGATCTTAGCCAAAAGGCCGAGAAGCGATGCCCACAAAGGGTTCACCGGAAAGACTGCTGCTCGGCAGCTACCCTGCTGACTCGGAGCAACGCTCTGCTGCAGAACCCCAGACTCCTCGGCCAGGAATATCATTTGCATGACCAGCATGCCCGGCGATATTTTGCATGGCTCCGCCCCCAGATTTCCAAGGGTCCCAGAGCGCCAGGGCCGAGGCGGCCAGGCACAGGCTGCAGAGCTCTGCCCAGCCAAGCTGCAGCCTCGGCCTGGCACTGGCCCCGTCACCTAGCGGCGAAAGTCACCCTCAGCTGCCCAGGGGATGTTCCCCCAAGTGCGTCCCCCTCAGATAAGGCTTGGCCGTTCGGGGCCTTTCAGGGGTGAGGCAGGGCAAGGACAGTGTCCCCCATCTCCTCCTTGTGGGGCTGCTGCTGCAGGCCGAGTCTGGCTGGCTGGCTGGCTGGCTGGCTGGCACCTTTGCTTTGCAGCTCCCGTGAAAAGCGAGCAAAGGGGCAGACTTTTTTTCTCCTGTGACAGACACGACAGCACCTTTTCCAAGACAATGAAGAAAATGCATCCGAGTTCAACCCAAAAAGATTGCAAAGTGCACAAGTTTCCAGAATTGCTCAGTCTTTTTTTTTCACAGCATTGTTTTCCCCAAGTGGGGAAGTGCACCAGTCCTGGAGGTACTGCAATACCAGGTTGATGCGTGGAGTGGACAGAGCAAGCTCCCATTCCATCTCCCTGTTCCAAAAATCAATTTAATATATGGTCCCCAGATAGAGGACGTATCAGATATTAAACTGATAAAAAAAGAAACTACACTTGATCTTAGCCAAAAGGCCGAGAAGCGATGCCCACAAAGGGTTCACCGGAAAGACTGCTGCTCGGCAGCTACCCTGCTGACTCGGAGCAACGCTCTGCTGCAGAACCCCAGACTCCTCGGCCAGGAATAGCATTTGCATGACCAGCATGCCCGGCGATATTTTGCATGGCTCCGCCCCCAGATTTCCAAGGGTCCCAGAGCGCCAGGGCCGAGGCGGCCAGGCACAGGCTGCAGAGCTCTGCCCAGCCAAGCTGCAGCCTCGGCCTGGCACTGGCCCCGTCACCTAGCGGCGAAAGTCACCCTCAGCTGCCCAGGGGATGTTCCCCCAAGTGCGTCCCCCTCAGATAAGGCTTGGCCGTTCGGGGCCTTTCAGGGGTGAGGCAGGGCAAGGACAGTGTCCCCCATCTCCTCCTTGTGGGGCTGCTGCTGCAGGCCGAGTCTGGCTGGCTGGCTGGCTGGCTGGCTGGCACCTTTGCTTTGCAGCTCCCGTGAAAAGCGAGCAAAGGGGCAGACTTTTTTTCTCCTGTGACAGACACGACAGCACCTTTTCCAAGACAATGAAGAAAATGCATCCGAGTTCAACCCAAAAAGATTGCAAAGTGCACAAGTTTCCAGAATTGCTCAGTCTTTTTTTTTCACAGCATTGTTTTCCCCAAGTGGGGAAGTGCACCAGTCCTGGAGGTACTGCAATACCAGGTTGATGCGTGGAGTGGACAGAGCAAGCTCCCATTCCATCTCCCTGTTCCAAAAATCAATTTAATATATGGTCCCCAGATAGAGGATGTATCAGATATTAAACTGATAAGAACAGATTTTTTTTTTTTTTTTTTTTTTTTTTCTCTTGTCTCCTCATCACCCCTTTAACCGTCCCAAACCTCCAATTATTTACAAATCAGGAAAAAAAAAAGGAAAAATAGACCAAATCAAAAAAAATGTCAAATCAAAAAAAGCCAAATAAAAAACGTACAACTACATTTCTAATTTGTTCACTTCTCCTCAATTTTAGAGGTTCAAGAAACCAAAATCTAGGATGTTAAAAGCCTCCAATTTTTCTGCTGCCACATAAATTGGGCTTGTACTTCTCCCTGTCTTTTAACATCCAGGCAATAATATATATATAGACAGCTCAAAGCCAACTTAACACATTCTTGAGGAGAAATCTGAGCATGTTGTATGACCAACAAACTCCTCGATTTCCATAATGCTTCCTTTATAGATGAACCAATCTGAAACAAAAGCCTATTATTCAATTCTTCTTTCTTCCATTGATATCCCAATAATACCATGTCATAAGTAATGTTTCTTACTCCAGTCACTGCAAAAATCAGGGGTTGAAAAAACTCCCATACACAAGTTGCATACTGACATTGCCACAAAAAATGATAAATAGACTCTGTCTGTACACAACCCTCTCTCGGGCACACAGCCGTTCTGGACATTTGCCTCCGATGCATAAAATCCCTCAAGGGGAGTGCATTCATTAATATCAGCCAATTTATATCTTTTTGTCTATTTGTGGCTTTAGTACTCGAAAAAAAATTCCATACCCTTAACAGTCTTGGCCCACTCAAATTACCCACTGGTTCAGGTAATTCTCTTTGTTGTAACGTTTTCAAAATTTTCCCGGGATCTATCCTCTCCTCATACAACAATTCCACTGGATTCACTAAAGGCAAAAACCACTGAAAACATTGATAAAAAACAGGTAATATCCACGCTTTTGGCAATAAATTACTTTTCTGTATAATGTGAAATCGATCCAACACATTTGCTACCGCATATCTTACAAAGAAGGCCGCCAATGACTTTGAATGTTTCACTGTATTTACACAAAACGCTATATAATGCCCAGCCAAAAATAATTCTAAATTCGGAACTCCTCTGCCTCCCAAAACCTGGGGTTTATACATTACATTTCTTCGAACCTTATCCATCTTGGAGCCCCATAAAAATAAAAAGAATAAACGCTGTAATCGCACTACTGATACTTTGTGGGTGGAAAAACCAATGCTAAGAAAAGTAAAATAGGTAATAAAACAGCTTTCATTAACATAATCTTTCCTGTAATTGTCAAACTCCTTAACTGCCAATAACTTACTTTACTCTCTACTTGTTTAGTTACCTCATCCCATTGTTCTATCCCATCCATACATTTATTAAAAACTATTCCCAATACTTTCACACTCTCTCGTGCTCTACTGACCGGACAATAATACAAATTATCCCATTCACCCACAGTGAACAAAGTACACTTACTTTTATTTAATTTAAAACCTGCTGCTTGACAAAAACGTTCTGTTTGGGATACCGCTTGCACTACCGACTGGGCATCTCCACACAGAATTGACACATCATCCATGTAACCAATAGATTTCACCTGTCTTCTTGTTCCTGGAACTGAAGCACCTACTATTCCCCCATGATCTCGTAAACTCATATGCAAAGGCTCAATCGCACACACATAGATCAGAGCCGACAATGGACATCCCTGACGTACTCCGACAAAATCGGTATCCTTTCAGATAAAACACCTTTTAACCGAATTTGACTGAAAGCCCCTTTATACAAAATTGAAATATAACGTAAAAAAAGACTCGGACATCCCATTCTTCCTAAAACTCTCAACATAAACCATGTGATACTCTATCATAAGCCTTCTCAAAATCCAAATTCAAAACGCCTAACGATGTTCCCCTTTCTTTTGCTGCACTTACCGAATCCCTAATAATCAACAAACTCTCGTGTATGCGTCTTCCTGGAACGGCACATGTTTGATCAACATGCACCAAATCCTTTATCACCACCCTCAGCCGATTTGCAATCACTTTCGCTAAAATTTTATAGTCAACATTCAACAACGTAATTGGCCTCCAATTTTTTATATCTTCTTTATCCCCTTTTTTATATATAAGGGTTATTATGCCCTTTTTCATACTAGGACTCAAATTTCCCGTACTAAAACACTCATCTATCACATCCACCAATACAGGTCCCAAAATATCCCAAAATTTCATATACCATTCACTAGGTAATCCATCGCTACCCGGGGATTTTCCCCGTGCAGCCGACATCACTGCTACACTTACCTCCTCTAACGAAAAAGATTCTACCATTTTTTCTTTTTGTTCTGCTTCTAATAAATCTTGTATAGGCGCACAAAAACTTTCTTCTTGTTCACATCCAATGCCTTCTCAGAATACAATTCAATAAAAAACTCCTGTGCA